>NW_024623148.1:0-3434 GCF_008729295.1 Plectropomus leopardus
TTCAGAACAGGGTTAGAACTGAATACTTCAATATAGTTAAGGGACTGTTGATTATTTATGATGGGGGGGTGCAAAAAAGGGGGAGGCATGTCAAATATTTTTAAGCACTTGGGAGGGACTTATGCTTTAATTTTGGCTTTGAGGGAGGGGCGTTCAACTTTAGATGGCTGTATTTTATATTTATTTTATTGTTAATTTCTAAAGAAATCATGCTTTTGAAGGAATGTGTTTTTAATTTTTTTTTTCTTTAGATTTTTTTGGTGATCTCCAAAGGAAATATTTGGGTGATAATTTGGCTTAAAAAGAATTTGGGAGATTTTTTTCTTGTTAAAAAATTTGGTAATTTTAAAAGGAAAAAAAAAACAAAAAACTTTTTTTTTCTTTTCAAGTTTTTTTAAATACAAAATATTGGTGATTTCTTTAGGGGAGGTTTTTTTTATTATTATTATTTAGGCATTTTTTAAAGAAAAAAACATGGTATTTTTTGTCTTTTAAAAAGTATTGATTTTTTTTTTTTTTAATGAATTTTGGCCATTTTTTTTCCTTTAATTTTTTTTTTTTTTTTTGCCTTTTTTAATTTATTTTTTGTTGGGGGGGGGTCAAGAAAACGTTTTTGTTGGTTTTTTTGTTGGTCTCCTTTTTTATTTTTATTTTTTGTGGATCCATCTCTGTCGGGATCTTTTCCATACTGTTGTCAAACACTGAGTGAGTCTGTCAGTGGCAAAAACACTTTCAGTGGACATAAATTGACAGTGAAATATGACCCTAAATGGTTACATGCAGCCTGTTTTTGCAGTCTCACTTAATATTGGACCACTTTCAATAATGATTGTTCCCATTAGTCGCTTAAAATATGTCCAAGTGACCCTTACACTGTGTTTTGTTTTACAGAAAGTTTGACTCATCACAGTTAGTTTAAAATGTCTTTATGGCACAATTCTTTAAATTTTATGCAGATATTGTTGCTGCAGGCCAAAGAAAAAGCTCTTGCTGCGGTTTGACGGGTCTGTTTGTGAAGGTGGATGATGGAGATGCAGGTCTGGTGCGATGTAAAGAGCCGGTAAAAAATATTCTGCTGCAGCCACACGAGTCAAAAACAAATGCCTACATGCCGACCTCCGAACCCTGCTGTGTAAATGTTCGATAAAAGCTGATCCGTCTCCATCCTGCGTCTGTGCGAGGTTGGTAAGGTCAGCCGCCTCCGTGGCAGCTCTGACATTCAGTCTGGCCTCCAGCGAGACCAAACGAGTCCCCCCTCGCACCTACGGACCAGCCGAGGAATAAAAGACATCTCTTTTCCACCAGACGCGGCTGTTTGGAGACACACAAGACATCTGCGGTCTCTCCTTCATCTCCTGTGTATATGTGAGCGCCTCGCTGCCCCCGGTTCTTCCCCCAGCAGACGCTGGCTCGGGGCACCGGGCGGCCAGCTGCTGACTCTGCGGAGAGCCGGGCAAACACGGGCCCGGCACGGCAAACATCTCACCTCTGTGTCTGCATGGGAACATGTGGCCCTCGCAGGCTCGCGGGGCCGCCGTCTGTCTGCCTGTCTGACTGTGAGCCTACACGCGCCGCCGGTGTGTACCGGTGTTGTCATGGCACCGAGCATTTTTACTCCTACACTGGTTTTAATAGACAAAAACAATCACTACGACGCCAAAGCGAACAGGCCAAATGTCACACAACATCTACACCACCGTTTATGACGATGCACTTTACTGATTCAGAAGCTAGAAAACCTTAATGATCATCGCACAGAGCGCAGCAACATCAGCAGCGCTACTCCGGATCAGCACGATAAAAAGACCCGAGAGAAAAACACAAAAACCACTTCAGCAAACAAACATCCACAGCCAACAACACAGGTTCTAAAAACTTAAAAAACACTACTTTTTTGCACAAGAATAAATATAAATACTGTATCACATTACATTTATTTTGTGCACTAGAATAAATGTAAGTACAGCACAAGAATAATGTAGTGTTTTTTTACTAGAATAAATGCAATTACTGAACAAGAATAAATGTATTTATTGCAGATTTTCCATCTAAAATTTAGCAACGTTTTTTTTGCACTTTTATCACAGGAGCATTTACATGTTGGGATGTTAAAGTGAGTAAATCTTCAGGCTAAATAGTTTTATATTTTGCCCCTGAGGCCCTGGATTTAGATTAAACGGTAGCGAACCTCAATCCTTTTCACTACTAAAAAAAAACAAAGTTTATTTTGCAAATGAGCATTGAAAACTCAGATTTTTCACTTTTTCTTTGATAAAACCAGGATTTCTTTCAAAATGACGCTAAACTCAACCGATCCCGTCCTTCCTGCTGGTGCTGAGATAGAGTCATGTGAGTAATGGAGTTAGAGCCAGATGATGAAACTCTTTTTCCTATCGCTCACTCTCTCTCTTGCTTTTTGCATCACAGCCGCTCGTACGGATCTCCTGCGGCCGTCCAATGATTCAAGACTGATGAGGCATGCTCAAAGGTCTATGCCATTGAGCACAGCATTAATGCACCCGGCAGCAAATTTTTTGCCATCGACCCCCGTTCCCCGCAATAAGGACGGAGCCATCAATCAGGCCGAGATAGCAGACACCAGACACGGGCTGATGAAGTGGGGGACTTTGGAGCTAATGACAAATGGATCTCTCAGATATGGTCACAGTATACCATGACAGTCCGCCGAGGACACTTGACCTTTAGCAAAAAACCCGGAGCCACTTTTTGCCAACGCTGTGCGGTGCAAAAAAAGTTGAATATATGCAAACTGTTAAGAAAGTGCGTTTTATTGTGCGAGAGCTCCCGGGGCCGGCGGAGTCTCGGGCTCCGTCAGTCTCACAGGAGCTGCTCCTGAACGGCCCCGGCCCTCCTCTGTTCTCACACCAAAAAGCTCCGGGAGTGACCTTCAGGAGGCCGCCTCGTCCTGCTAATTGGGGTCTCTACAGAGCGCAACACACACACACACACACACACACACACTGGAGGCGGGACTGGTGCAGAGAGGAGGTGACATAGATGGCGGGGGCCTGTGTTTTCTACTTGCTGAGAAAAAAAGTTGGACCTGGGCATAAAAATTAGGGGTTGGCCGATATTTGTTTTTCAGAGCCGATACAGATTATTAGTAGTTAATGAGACCGATAACTGATATTTGGAGCCGATATGCATTTACAGTAAAAACGAAAATCCTTCTGTCGATATTTAAAAGTTGGAGTTTAACAAACTCCAACACAAAACTTTGTTTAAACGCCTTTAGCAAATCAAAACTGAACCTTTAAACATCATATACAACAAGTTCCCACCAACTTTTTTATATAAAGTAAAAGTTTAAATAAAAAATGAATAAATAAAAAGAGCTCCGCTTTTTTTTTAAAAAAAAGTAAAACTTCCTCCCATGCTGACACTTTCTTGGCACTTTTTGATTAATTAATGTT
>NW_024623149.1:0-643 GCF_008729295.1 Plectropomus leopardus
AAAAAAAGCCACAAAGCATTGATCCTTCCACTGATTTAATGAGAAACAGTTGAGGTGCCTGGAAATGACAAGACATTTTATGTTTTAGAGAGTTATTGTCACACTCTGGATTAAACCTTGGCAATGATATACGGGGGGCAGTAAATACAGATTATGACCCAAGTTTGCAGCTGTACTCACGATGCTTAAAACAAGATTAAAGAATATTATTATTATTGTAACCTTTTTATGATATACTTAGTTGCGGGGGCTCATTTGCCACACTGCTGGTAGTTAGAGGGCAATAGTCTGATGAGACTGCAAGCATTATGTATAAATCATTATAAAATACCAACAATGTACTTCAAGGCTTTGTCACATAGTGCTTTGTATTCAACTAAAGTACATAGTTATCTAGTCTAAAAAAACCTAAATAATGTAACTTTAATTAAACTAAAATTGCAGTTAAGTGATGCTTTTATGTTATCACAGCTTTTTGACTTTTTCATGTAGGACCGTCCTTCACAGGACATACTCATTATTGTAACTCTGAACACGCCTCGATTGTGGGATATTTTACCAAATAGTTTAAGTTGTTTTGTCATAATTAATAAGTCATGCATTACTACATAGTATTATTTTTTATTATTATTGCCGCCGGATA
>NW_024623149.1:732-1227 GCF_008729295.1 Plectropomus leopardus
AAAAAAAGCCACAAAGCATTGATCCTTCCACTGATTTAATGAGAAACAGTTGAGGTGCCTGGAAATGACAAGACATTTTATGTTTTAGAGAGTTATTGTCACACTCTGGATTAAACCTTGGCAATGATATACGGGGGGCAGTAAATACAGATTATGACCCAAGTTTGCAGCTGTACTCACGATGCTTAAAACAAGATTAAAGAATATTATTATTATTGTAACCTTTTTATGATATACTTAGTTGCGGGGGCTCATTTGCCACACTGCTGGTAGTTAGAGGGCAATAGTCTGATGAGACTGCAAGCATTATGTATAAATCATTATAAAATACCAACAATGTACTTCAAGGCTTTGTCACATAGTGCTTTGTATTCAACTAAAGTACATAGTTATCTAGTCTAAAAAAACCTAAATAATGTAACTTTAATTAAACTAAAATTGCAGTTAAGTGATGCTTTTATGTTATCACAGCTTTTTGACTTTTTCATGTAGGAC
>NW_024623150.1:0-4221 GCF_008729295.1 Plectropomus leopardus
GTATTTTCTCCATCACATCACTGATTATTATTTTTATGTAACATTTCGACCCTCCGCCGCTCTGCTGGGACTCAGATCAGAGGAATGTACCGTGTCAGGACTCACCTTCCTGATTCGCTGCAGTCCTTCGTGTCCCCTCCTGAACACACTGTTGTCACAACACACCTGTGTATCTATTGTCAATATATATCCTGCAGAGTGTGTCCGAGGCACGAAAGGTTGGGGAGGAGATTTCCACATTTCATTTGATGAGACGTCTGTGAGGATGAGGAGGAGACGGAGGGACGTCCGCCGTATTCAAAACTGTAGGAGACAAAATGTAAAGATGACAATAGTATGTTTGATGCTCAGTCTGTAGCACAAAAACAGCAGACAATCCAGTGATGGCCATAAAACTTTAGATTTACATTTATTGACTTTTAGACTTTAGACGATAGAAGCACATTTCTGCTTCCATAAGTCGTTATAATGAGAAACTTTATCAAAGTAACGATATAGCATCTCAAAATTATCACTTAGTATCTTCAAACAATGAGTTAGCATCTTAAATGGCGTATTTATCTCAAACTAATAATGTAAAAGACTCAAATAATGAGTTAGTATCTTAAAATAATGAGAAGCTTTCTCAAAAAATATTTTTTTTATTTTAACAATAATGCAAAACATTATTAAGTTGTTATTTTTTAGATATTAGATAGAGATATTAACAGATTATTATGAGATAAGTAACTCATTAAGTTGAGACTTACTTTTTATTTTGAGATAATAACTCATTATTTTTCAGATAAGTCATTATTTGTGAGAAAATTACCCATTATTTTTAGATACAAAATCATTTTTTGATATATGTCCATCATTAATTTTTAGATTAGTTTCTCATTTTAATAACTTACAGGATTATTGTAATTTTTTTTTTTTTTTTTTTTTAGATAACACTGGCGGAAATATGCTTTCACAAATAGACTTTATTGTCTTCAAGGGGAAATTCCTCTCTGAAGCACTCCACACGAGATCCATACAACAGCACACTATAACAGCACACAATGACAGACCCCAGTGGACACTCAGACGGAGTGGAGACGGCTGTGGCTGCGGGGATCAGACTGTCTCAGAGCGATCCCCTCTGCACCTCCATGCTCTGTACCTGGAGGGCAGTGTGGATACAGTGGTGATTTTCGCTGGTGATTATTTCACAGAAACTTAATGAACTGTTTAGTCATGATGCTTTTTTTCCAAAGAAAGCTTTGGGAGGCTCACACCACATCCTGATACATGCTATGTTGTCATAATTCTCTCAAAAGTATGTGAGTGTTAGGTCAGCGTGACCCAAAGTTAGAGCGATGACAATAAGACCCAGGGTGGAAGACACGTTACCTGGGCCGGATATTACCACTATTACATGAGTTTCTCCAAACTCGAGCCGTCAGAAGCTACATTTAGACAAATGATGCGCTGTGAGTGGGACCCCTGATCCACAACCTCAGCTGTCAAAAGCAGTTATTTAGTTGCTGGAGGCGTTCCAGAGCCTGGAGGGAGAGTGTCCTGAGAGACTGAGTTCAGGGCAAAAAAGTCACCCCTCCATCTGTTCATGGCTTCAATGGCAGCAGGAGCTCTCTCTCTCACTCACACACACACACACACACACACACAGAGGCAAAGGAGAGTGGTCACTTGAAATTTTCCCAAAATGTCTTTGACAGTCAGTCTGTTCAGAAGTAAAAGAAGCAATACTAACCTCTGAAAATACTCTGCTACAAGTAAAAGTCCTGCATTCAAAATCTAACTTAGGTAAAGGGTCAGAAGTTTTGCATTAAAATATACTTATAGCGCCAAAAGTAAAAGTACTCATAATGCAGAACAACGCATTTCAAAGTCATATATGTCACTGGATTACAATTATTGATTTATTAATGTGATCATCACTTTTATGTTGCAGCCTGTAAAGGTGGAGCTGATTTTAATTACTTCATAAACTGCTGGGTAACTTAACTTACAGTGTTATCATAAACTATTAACTGATTTCAAGTTTTGTATCAATAATGTTAATCTGCAAAGTAACTTCTCTTTCTGTTTCCTTGCTCACAGCAGAACGGCCAATCAGAGAGATTTAATTTGCCAACAAGCTCTACGATCGCCACCGCCGATTCGACATGCTGATTTTGTGAGTCAACGAGGGCCAACGAGGGTCAACAAGGGCCAAAGGTGTGGGACTCTCACAGCGAGGAGGTCCTCAGTCAGTCACCAGCAACTCAGTCATAAGCGTGGTGTGTTACGGCCTTTACAAGTAAAAGTCCTGCATTCAAAATCTTACTAAAGTAAAAGCACATAAGTAATAGTATCAGGATATATTTTAAATACCAAGAATAAAATTATTCATTATGCAGAAAGAATTATTTCAGAATCTTATATAATACTTGGTTATAATTATTTATGCACTTAAGTGTTCATTACTTTGGTGCTGGTGATGGAGAAAAAGGTTTTAATTATTCATACTGGGTAGTTTGACTTATAATAATAACAATTATTACTATTATAATAATTATTTATTTATTTATTTTTCAACATTAATCTATTAAGTAACTATTTTTAAAAAGTAGAGTAAAAGTATAAAATGGAAATACTTAAGTGAAGTATAAATACATCAAATTTGTAGAGTAATTAAGTACATGCACTTACTTACATTTCACCACTGCATGTCACGCAGTGGATTCCTGTCAGCCTGTACATGTGACCAGTCTCATTTAAGTGTAACTCAGCCTGTTTTATTAAATCTATCTTTTAATTTTTCTGCTTTAAAACAGCTCCTCTCAGTTCCTTCCCTCAGTGGAAATTAAACTTGTAGCTTGAACTCATTCGTCAACACCAACAATAAAATCTGAATATTATTAGACATGTATGAACAATTCCATTAAAGAAAAGTGTTAATGGTGGAAATAACTGTAAGCTGTATTTGTGTTAAAGCAGCTCGGTGCAGCACAGAGTGAAGCAGGATGCTGACTGATCTTCTGTCTGCAGTGTAATAGCGTCATACATCACTGTGTGGTGTGTTATTGGTGCCTCTGCCCCGCAGTTTCACAGATACGAAAGAGTGATTCCACCTGCAGCTCAGTTACTGCAGCACTGAGCAGCTGTGGATGAATTTCATGGAAACAGGACTTTATATTTCCTGTTTTATTTTTAGTTGCGTGGCTCTGAGCATTTGGTTCAAAGCAAAACATGTTGATAACTGTTGGATTATCATGAAATTTGGCTCAGACGTTCAGGGTCCACAGAGGATAAATCTTCTGTTTTTTTCAGGTAGCATCACCAACAGTAAGTGCTGACACTGTAAACGTCCGTTAGATTTTCCAGATTTACCTCTTGGCTCGTCATGGCTCATTGTGCCTCAGAGCTGAATTCATCAAGGTGACCATGAGTGCAGTGCCTCCCCTGGAATTTCATGCACCACCACAGACGCCACCCGAAAATGTCCTGTATATCATCAGCTGCTTCTGCGTCGAGATTTAATGTAAACTGCATGCCATGAGCAGTGATGTATCTCTGCAGCTTTCTGGATCGACTGTGTGCAGCATGCAGGGGAGAGCAGCAGCACGTTTAGTCGACCAATCAGCAGCCAGACAGAAGCATTCACGAGCTGTGAATGTGCGTACCTGTGCTAACGACCAATCGCTGATCTCTACTGTTTACCTGGTGAAGTCAGCCTACTTGACTATTTGACGTGGTTTTAAAGTTTATTCTGGTGTCTGGATCCTCTCTATCAATTCACAACACTTAAAGTGATAGTTTGAGATCGGCTCAGCATTAACGTGCTGTATAGAGGGATTGATATCAAAACGTGTTTTAGCCACATAAAAAACAATATTTGTCTAAGTGGACGCTGCATTGAGAGTGTTTTCAACGTGAAGTTCTATCTCAGCCGGATCACATAACAGGCGCCAGCAGTACTTTCTGAAATGGCAAATCTAAGATTTTTTTCCAAGTAAAACAGAAATTCTTGTCATTCGCTCTAGCAACATAAATATTCAAATACTGTCATCTACCGGCCACCGATCTTAATACAATAAGCCCGTTGCTGGAAACCCTGACGTCTTGTTCCTGTACTTTGAAGTCTGAGTAGCACATTACAAAATTTAGACACTTTTTTGTACTTCTAAGAAGCACTTCAGAATTCGACTTATGTTAAGTTTTACTACTTTTTCTCCTCACACCTGGATTACTGTA
>NW_024623151.1:0-1621 GCF_008729295.1 Plectropomus leopardus
ATAAAAACAAGTAAACACTGGAGTAGGACTGCATAAATCAAGCATACATTTTTTTAGTTATTTAGGGGGAAAAAAATACTTGTTTGTTATCTGACTGGCAGTTAAATTAGATAGATGATATCACTGCATTTTTTTTTTTTTTACCTCAGCTCAGTTTCTCATAAATTTTCTCAATGTTTAAGCCAACCCTGTAGGCTTAAACATTTGTGTCACAGAAAACAGATCTGCAATCAACACAACTGCTCTTGCTCGAGCTGTACTGTTTGCTTCAGATTTGTTCATTTCCACAGCAAACTTCTACTTGTCTCTGCAAAACTCAGTTTGACATGGTAGTTCCAGTCTTTGAGTCCTCTGTCTTCCAAAATAACAAAACCGCAGAATGAAAACAAAGCATACCGGGGAACCTGGTGGGCCATCTGCTCCTCGCTCTCCAGCAATTCCTTGAAAACCCTGGAAAAGTAGCACAAGTAATTGAACAGTTGCAACAAAAAAAGACGATGCCACAAGAATTGAGAAAACATTGTGAGAATTGCAGAGCTGACCAAAAAACATAAATGTAGAGCAAACTGTCTTTTATTTCTAGCAATAAACAAACGTGCACTGAGCTGTTAAATTATTCTTTTAAATGAACTGATTCAGTATTTAACTGATAGTCGTTTAATCTGTTGTTTAATTGTTTCTTGGCCAATTTAATTTGACCATGCCATTATGGGTAATGTATTAGTGATTAAGATTTAATTTAAGGCTCTTTAAAGCTGTATTTGTCTTTATTAACTTGAGAAGTCAATAATGTGGTGACTGTTAATTTGGTAATACTTAACCTATTACTTAGTAGCAGTATATTTGCAGATATTAAAGGAATACTTCCCCCACACAGACAAAATCAATAAGTGTTACCTTGAATTTGTGAAGAAATGTAGTTTGTTTCTCCTAAATTCACTGCAAACAACACTGATTAGTTGAATGACTTATTTAGTTGAATGCTCATCACACCTAAACATGTGTTTTTGCTAAAATTTCAATATAAACTGAATATGGTGTTTACATGCTCAAACACATAAATTGAATAATCCAAAAACCTGATCATAAATGGGTTATTCATGTCCATGCAGTGCACTTCACACTTTGGGGCAACAGTTGTCCTGGTTCAGCATGACGCTGCCCCTGTGCTTAAAACCAGGTGAACAGGCTTGCACCAAGTTGTGACCTCAGACTCAACAACTTTGGGATGAAATGGAATCGGCCACACCTCATCAGTGTTGCATCTTACTGCTACTCATGTGGCTGAATGAGAACAAACTCTTGCAGCAAGTTTTTAACATCTGGCTAAATGACGTGTTCAACAATGATATGGATGAAATGTTAGTGTCCACATACTTTTGACCAAAGACTATGGTATACCACATGTAAATTTTGAGTGTGTATGTATCACACGCGTGCTTACGCATCCATATGAATTCTAACAAGCCCCAGGCACTTTAAGTAGTTTTAGTAGTTAACACCTGATATCCTGAACTGCTTCTCTCTTCTTTTATTAAAACTTTTTTTTTCGGGGTGGGGGGGCAAGTGTTTTTTCTGTTTGCCTGCTCATGAATCAGTAAAGTCCTCCATTTTTAATCCT
>NW_024623152.1:0-3866 GCF_008729295.1 Plectropomus leopardus
ACATTTCTTTATACATTCCTTTCTTCTTTATATTTTTCATTTGTCACTTGAGAATTTTCTTTTTTTTCTTTTACATTAGTTTAATGTCATTTTCTTGCCACCTTTTAATCTTTTTTTTTTTTTGCAAAGTTGCTACTTGCATTTTTTTCATGTTTTTGAAAGAAATCTAATTTCAAAGGTTTACATTCTTGTGAAAGATGTCTGAATGCTGTACAAGAAAATTGATGTCCATCCAAGTTTTAAAGGGTTATTTTTGTAAATTTCTGGTACAACTTACTTTGCAGATGTATACTTTGTCTCAAAAATGTAATAATTTCATTACCACCTGGACAAATCACAGACTAAAATTTGCATTAGTATTGTCTTTTTGATACTTAACATTCACTGATTATACTGTATTTTGTAATGGCGTTTAGTTATACCATGGTATTGCTACACTTCACTCTGTCTAAACAGCTTCATGTTTCAGATTGATAATATTGATTTTGTGGAATGATCTAATCTAGGAATCCACAACAGGGAAGACAGTCTGTGCAAACATCACAGAAAACGTTCTTCGTCTCACGCTGTTTGGAAACATCAGTGTTACAACAGAAACCTGTCAGACGGCGGGAAGGTTGTGACAGTTTGGTAACAGAGAGAGAGAGAGAGAGAGAGACAGTGAAACACAGAGAGAGAGACCCTGTAACACTGTTGGCTCTTGCGGGATGTTGTGGCTGCCAGTTGGCATGGTTACCACTCACGTAGCAACCAGTTGATGGCCTACAGACAAAAGGGATCAGGAGAGGCCATAAGGGGGAGTGATTGGCTGACAGCTGTCACATGACCTGCATTTCTCCTAGTGTTGGCAGCTCTGACGTTGTCTTCGACTCTGTTTCCCACAAGCACTCAGGTCCAGCAGAGCAGAGTGTAATGTCAAGCATACCTGTAAGATAGCCAGAACAAAAATAGTCCCTTGCATGTGTTATTCAACTCCATCTTAATACATTCAGGTCATTACAATGAGAGTTATGGAGATCCAGTTTATAGTGAAGGTCAAACCGCATCAGTCAAGTCAGTGTTGGGTCAAAAAAACTGAAATTCAAAGTGTTTTGCAGTTTTATAAGTGTTAGCGGAGGGCTGCAAACTTTAGGCTGCATCAGTGAATTATTACTGATCAAACAGGAGAAGTGTTCTTGCAACACATAACTCTTGAAGAATTGAGCAGATCGTCCAGAAGTTTTGAATCCACAATTCCTCTGTGAAATCTTGGACTATCAGCTCGCAGAAATCCCTCATATATTGTTGCACTGCTTGCGTTTGAGGAGCAACCATGCAGCCGACTTGTTGAGGTTCGGATGTTTGGACAGTTAAATCATTCCACACACAGACAGCTATAAAGCAGGTGTTAATGGAGCTGATGGGATCACATTTCACTGGAGTTGTACCTTCCATGTGACAAATAAATGATTGATTGACTGATTGAAATCCTGCAAAACCATTTAGTTTTGAGGGGTTGTTTTTCTGTTTTATAGAAACCAACTTCATTTTGAGTGATATTTGGGAGCATTCTGAACTATACTGAGTATTAATGTACATACTCAACTGAATTTAATTCATTTTGGACAGACACTGGCTTCCAGGCAGCTGAGAGACACACTGGCTGTAATACAATAGACACTAAAAATACACATTTATTCTACTTATTGTGAGGTCAGTTGGCTAGAGAAGCTTAACAACTACAGAAATAGAGCACAGGCAGATCAAACGGGTCAGACTGCTGCATGCTCAACATGAGTGATACGAGGCGCTAACTGTCAGATTTAGATGACAGACATTAAACAGGAGGAAGTAACAAGCACTGCGGGGAAAGGGAAGACATTGGATTTCACATTGTAATTGCAGGTGTCAAAGTAATTTTCAATAACCACACAATGACACGCTAACCGTAACCAGTGAGCTACCACACAAGCCAAACACTATTCTCTGAACCTGCGGGAGACATCGAATTAACCAAACAGCCATCATCTGTGTGAGCTCTTGCA
This sequence comes from Plectropomus leopardus, assembly GCF_008729295.1. Taxonomy (NCBI): domain Eukaryota; kingdom Metazoa; phylum Chordata; class Actinopteri; order Perciformes; family Serranidae; genus Plectropomus; species Plectropomus leopardus. Next base: position 2,025 of record NW_024623152.1, read on the forward strand.
TTAGCAGATTGTTTTCAGAGGTAGGGACGGAAAATAGAAACCTCAGTCAGTCATTAATTTGATTGTGTTGCAGCCAAAATAAATGTTAAACATGACTCTGCACAGTGGCAGCAGGAGTGGCCTAACCTGATTATATAACTGTGTTTGAGGGAGGGGTAGATCAAAAAAGGACAAATTTAGACGTGTTTTCAAACATGAATGTAGACTCTAATGATCAAAAGACAGACTTCATGTCTAGTCACACATCGACCATTTGAAGCTGTCAAACTACTGCAGCACTGCAGCAGCCATGAGCTGCAAAACGACACTGTTAAATGCACAAAATGTTCAGTTGTTTTGCTCTTATTCCAAAGCCGTTTGCATGGCTGCTGAAAGTGAATATTCCACTCATACTAGTGTGTACATGCAGCCGTGCACACTATGATTAATCTGCCCAAACAACATCACAACAAACTATGTGAAAGTTGAACCGCTTTTTTTGCATCAAACTCTTTTTTTCCTTCAACCACCTTCCTGCAAAGATGGAAGACGAAATATTTAAGCACATCCAGTTAATATCAAAGTTTGTTCAAAATGTTTAAAATGCGGGCATTTATTTCTGGCATGCATCTCTACACAAGCCCTATTGGCTCATTGGTTCATGTACAATGCTTCCATGACAACTCACAGAGCTGACTGTAAACGGGCTGCAGTTAAAAAAAAAACACTTGAATTATTCCAAATGTGCTGTATACTAGCTCAAATAATGCTAATAAAACCCACATAACAGTGGTGTATCCCACATGTCTCAGTCAGATAATGCTTAATTTAAAAAAAGGCCTTATTTGAAATATCTAAGCAGAATATATTGTTAAAATGATCCATATCAATTTCAGTATATTGTTCTATGATAATAATTGTAATGATTTTGCTTTGGTTTTGGTTTTGTTGTATGATTTTGTATGTGTTCTCTCCTCTGTGTGTGTGTGTGTGGCCGGCTCCTCCTGCAGCAGCAGATGAGGCATGCCTGACTCCACTCAGCTCATCAACCTGCCAATACAAGCCTTGTCATCACTCCACCACTCATCATAAATGGTTATTTTACTCTTCACATTCAAATAATAATAATAATTAACTGTGCAGGGAATGTGGGTTTCAAGCTGACCCAAGGTAACCCTGGATACACACTACATGTTAACAAACAAGTGTTTAATGGAAACTAACAAATGTTGTCTGAACTATCAATGTAATTGCTGTGCTCATGCACACAACAGCAGCAGGCTGCATGCACAAAGAGTGTTCAAATGCCAAAAACAAGATCTAATGTGAGCTGGTAAGACTTGGTAAAACTTGTAATGCATTTTGAATTACAAGTTTAACAAGTTTTATGTCCACCATGAGAAAGACAAAAAAAGGCTTCCATCACAAAAAGATCAAAAACAAAAAGCAAAGTTAAGATGAAACTGAATTTGTTGAGTATTATTCACCTTTGTGCTTTCAGAAATTAGACCCATTATCAATGTGATAATCTTATTGCTTGAATTAGGTCACAGATGCAAATATTAACATTCAGATTAAACATGTGTTATTGTCTTTATGTTTGTGTTGCGTGCTGTGGGTGACTCTGCAGCAAATGTGCTGATATGATGAACGTGCATGCAGTCTGCACGTTGGCCAGGCATTATTTTCTGATATTTTATGAGCTCTATAAATGTTTATTCGGCCCCTCAGATTCAGATGACAGCCGACTGTGCAGAGAATCTGGGTTGCATGCTGACCCAGTGTTACCCCGGACACACCTCCATGACACTGCACAACACACACACACACACACACACACACACACACACACACACACACACA
>NW_024623153.1:0-2781 GCF_008729295.1 Plectropomus leopardus
ACACACACACACACACATTCACACACAACCTGACACCACAGTGGAGCAGAAAGCAGCTCTAGCAGTTATAATTACCATCGCTGTCTAGTGTTATGCCAGCGTGGAGCAGGAGGACACGGTGCCGACATGAAGACAACTCACTCCTGCAGATCCCCAGGAAGTCATTATTCCCCCTTTTCTACCTCTTCATCCTTCACCTCCCGTTCTCGTTTCTCTCTCTGTCCCTCATTTGAGACATTTATAAATAAATCCTGTTAGTTGGTAGAATGGTGCCCATAATTCCCACCTCTTGCATAGCGCTGATAACAGCACCAGAATGTAAGAATTGGTGCCAAATAACATATTAGATCATTTTCCTCTGCTGTTTGTTTTTGTGCTGATGCCAGGGAATTGTTGTACTTGTGTGCCACCTCTAAGTCCCACATTATTCATTATAGGCTCTGAGGTACAAAGGTTGCTTTTGTACAGAAATTACAGCATTGGTGAAATATTGTTTTGTATTTTTCAGAGGCGTAAGCAGAGCAGAGTATGACCACCTGCAGAAGGGAAATTATTATCAAGACTATTTTTCACAGCTTAAAGCTACCATGGCTTATGTGACGTCTTTTTTAAGGGTTTGTAATGGAGTCTATACAGAGTTAAGTGTATTACAAGATCGGCTGTCACCGAGCTTCTGTGTGCAGACATCTGATTTGAAAAGAGGTTTTGGAGGGTGTGTAATACGTCATTGTTAATGAGTGCCTACCATCAGAGCCCACAACTCCTCCAGAGGACTTAACCATAACATCTTGCATCCGAAAACAGCCCTTAGTACTTCTGCTCTCAACACTGCTCAGAATGACCCATCTATATCATGGAAAAATAAATACCTGACAATGAACAAATAACATTTTTGAATAAGAATTATTTTTTGTTAGTTAAATTGAGATATGTATCTTTAGAGTTGTGTAAATATTAAACATATTATTTAATTAGCAGTGTGTTATTGTTATTACACAACATAGGATAATTATTTTCGACATATCCAACTTTTTAACCACCAATATCACTAATTATTTCAGTGTTTTGCAGGTTTAATAGTTTTCGATGCTTTGAATCTGATTTCAGTTTTACCCCATGATTGTCCTATAGGCCTACCTTTTTGTTTTAGCAAAATTAGAGCATTTATGCAGGTTATTAAGCCTGATCTTCTATTGCTGGTACATCAGATATGCCTTTAGGGGTTTGGGGGTTGTTGTTTTTTTCACTGGTATGTCACATTTAACATCACAGATGGGCCTGAAAAAAGATTACTAAACAGTAGAGAGCAGCATAGAGGCCAGTGAAAATGTTACAGTTGTTACTCCCTCTTTATATTTGATACCTTTTCGGTCTTTTCTCGAACTTGGCAAAGACTAATTTTGAATGGTGTTTGAGTGCTGCTCGGCCGGAGACAGACAGTATTTTGTGGCAGCCCGTCATTGCATTTGCCAGCAGAGGGTCTAAACTTAGCGCATCCAGCCGGGTGTTTTATCTCCATCACTGACAACAGGAGCCAATCGGCGCTGGAGCTGATAAATACTCATGATTACTGCAGATCAGTGCAATCAGAATGCTGATTGTCACCTTTCCCATTAAATACAAAAAACAGATGCTAGTTGGTTTTTTGTCCAGTGGTAAAGAGGCGTGAGAAAAAAAGAACCTATCTTGGAAGGTAATGAAGCCATAAGATCCGGCTCCCTCCAATTCCCATTAATTCTCACCCTGTACTACCTTATATCAACAATTTATAATTCAGTTCTTGCCTCAGGTTTCAATCAAGTCCAAGACTGACCCATCTTGCCTCGGTGCCTTTTTTTCCCCTATGAGTAAATTATTTTTATCTTTGTCTAGCCCTCTGCAGTCCTGCTCTTGTAGAGCACTCCCTCCTGGAAAGTCTTTCTTTGTTGCATATTTTATTGTGGGCTTTTATTTCTTAAGACAACTACCCAGCAGAAAAGAATGACTCACTTTAACCAATGCTTTCTAGCATAGTCACTGTCCTGATATGCCCTCACACATCTGCGGCTAAAACAAACCCCCTAAATCTTTTCGTCCTACCCCTAATTAGCATACTTTCTCCTTCTTTTCACATATAATCAATGTGTCTCTAGTGAGAAGTGCTTTGGTTCTGCCTAAATTATTACTTCTAGAACTTAAAGGAAAGATTCAGAAAAAGCTAAAAACAGAACATTTTTCTTCTCTCTGGTTACTGTCATTGATACTAAAACACCTTTGATACCATTCCTTAACAAGGTCACAGATATCTAAAGCCAGTGCTGACACATCATGGCCCTCCCCTCACCGACTCACTGCCACAGTGGTGCGAAGGATTCGCCAGACTCTTTGGCAGCACCCATGTCCAAGAGGTAAGACCTCCCCTGTGTTACTGCATACTGTATATCAGTTGTTTCCAACCTTTTTTCCTTAAAGAACCCCTTGTCTACTATTAGGTGAACTGACGACCCCCGACTAAGCGAGATATATATATAGTGGATAATGTAAAATATAATAACAATAACAATACAAAACAACAGATAAACTGTACAATAAACCTGTCAGTAAACACAATAACTGCATTTCATCTTCAAGTTTTTGTAAAATGAGTCACTGGTGAAGTTTTTTGATATTTTGAGGAACTTATATGATTCTCTGTATTATATTGGATTTTTTTTTACAATCATAGATACTCAATAGGCTTCTTTTTTTGACAAATAGTGTTTCCTTCTTCCAGACACTTTGCCATCGATCCATTAGCTCTAG
>NW_024623154.1:0-2429 GCF_008729295.1 Plectropomus leopardus
TATTATTTACTATTATCTATTATCATATTTTGATTAACTGATTTATCTTTATTTATAATTGATGTCTGTTCGGGTTTTCCCTCTTTGCTGAGATTTTATTGTGAGGGGTGGAGGGGGTTGGGGTTTCTGGGTACCGATCTGTTCACTTTAAATGATTAAAAACCTAATAAACATAATTGGAAAAAAAACCTTTCCAATAAATAAATACAATGACATAATGATGTCGTGTGTAGCGACAGCATTATCAGTAATGAACAGTGCAGTGCAGAGCAGCAGCAGTTAGCCAGCCACTGGGATACATGTGCAGGGACTCACATGACCTAAAGCCTCCACAGACGGTCAGATTTTTGCAGTCTGATAAGTTTAGTGCAGCTACACTGTGCAACAATGTACAAAAAGTCCTTGACATGCATCATCCATCTACGCCACTGTAGTGGTAAGAGCAAAATGTAATAGCTGTTTACTGCCATATTAATGCTCTGGATGTGGTATAGTGCTCCTTAAAACGATGTTTAGACCTGGGACAATTTAGGCTGGGGTTAGGATCGTTGGGTCTTAGGATCTTTCGGTCTTTGTGTTTTGCAGTTTGTAAATGTTACAGTATAATAAACTCATTGATATCCACACAGCATGCTAGTAAACATATTTTATATACCATGTGTTTAGTGTCTGGTCCCTACTCTCAAAGCCACAGATCATCATGTTGTCCCATTTCACATGTGTCTATTCGGTTTTTATTGTACTTGTATTTTAACTTTTTTGTGAACAAATTAATACTAAATGAAATACTCCATGTGTTTGTTGATTTTTGTTTTGGATGGGGATGGGCTGATGTAGGATGTGACGTTCATTAAGTTTTTCTGTATGGCTGTTAGTTGTATTAGCACACACTCCAGAAGTCCCATCATGCCTGTTATTTTGGTTAAGAGAGCACTGAAGCCTTTGGCTAAAAATGCCAGCCTCACAAGCAATTAATCGAATTTATTGTAATTGTGCTCACAAGGCTCAATGTGCTGCACAAAAATGAGGAGGGAACATTGAGAAACAGAGTCAGGAAATGGAGCGGGAAATAAAGACAAAGTAGCAGCATTAAAGGCCACAGTGGTTGCGTGCAGAACAACATACCAGTCTTTATGCGAAGCTAAGCTACCTGGCTGCTGGCTGTCACTTCATATTTAGTGCACAGACATGAGAGAACTATCAGTCTTCTTCTTATCTAACTCCTCTCAATAATGCACATATGCATGTTTCCCAAAATCTATCGAGTTACCTTTCCTACAGCACATTCATCATTAGACATTATGGCGTATGTATGTTCTCAGAGCTGATATTCTTCCACTTTCTAAAAAAGTAGACGAACATAAGAATTTTCCTGTAGATTCAATATGAACAATAACCTCCCACATGACCCTGAATAAGTGAGAGAAAAAAAAGAACAGAAAAAACTGAAGCTGTATAGAAACAGGAAATTGCTTTAAGTTAACCCTTTGAAACCTGAGCACATTGGCCTGATTTCTTTCAAAAACACAGGAGGAAGGCAATGAGAAAGGAAATGAAATGACCCCAAAAACTAGCAAGAAATTTGTAAAAAGTACAAAAAAAATTTACCTGAAAATAAGTTTTAAAAAAGGAAAGGAAAAAAAAGGAAAAACAGCTTTAAAACTGTAATCATTTTGTAAAAGAATAATTCAAATTTCTTGCAGTTTGTGGCACATTTCTAACCAAGTAGCTCATGAACTTTTCCCATGTTTTTGAAAGTAATTAAACCAATTTGCTCACACTACAAAGGGTTAACTTTTTGTCTCCCACAGACATCTTGTTTTTCCTGATAATAAATGTCACATTTATCTCCTGCGTGACGTTCTGCTGCAGAAACGCTGTCCTTGAGGGAGCAGCCTTTACTTCACTGCTCCCTCTTTATCCTTTAGAAGTGGTGTGAGTCTCAACAACACGACAACCTCTCATATTCATAGCAAGAATCAAACCAACCTGACCGCTCCACACCCACCCCCACATAATCCCACAACAATGAAGAAAATGATATTAATGCACCGAGAAGCTGGAGGTCTGGTGCAGCCTATCAGCACCCGCAGGCGAAGGGGCTCAGCTGTCATTTACATGCTAATGGTGTTAGTGAAGGAGATGAGAATGGGGCCGGGGCAGGGGGCCACGCTGTGTTGCTAGTTTAAGCAGGGTTTTTTTTGAGGGGCCGTGGTGCAGCACAGCACAGCACAGCAGACACAACCGCACGGTGTGGAAAACCATCTGCTGGTCCTCATCTGGTCCAGCCAGCAGGTCCATTTACACACTGCTTAATCAGACGTGTCTGCTGGATGCTCCTTCTTCTCCTTCTTTTCCAGCAAACGCACACGCACGTGCGCGCACACACACACACACACACACACACACACACACACACACACACACAC
>NW_024623155.1:0-2712 GCF_008729295.1 Plectropomus leopardus
TCTACCTGACAGCCTGTGCATTATTGTTCCAACTTCACCAAGTGTTTATTTTTTAATCAAATCAAACAAATTTCGAGGCATCGGGAAAGATAGTTTCGGCTGTATTAAAGTCACACACAGGTGGCCAGAACCGAGCGCTGACCTTTGACCTCTCACCTGTGACTTCCTGCCAATCAGTTTGTGCAGCTCGGCCTTGCAGCGCTGCAGCTCCTGCTCCAGTGCCGCTCGCTCCCGCTGGCTGCTGTCGTACAGCTGCTGCAGGTCCACCAGCTCCACCTTCAGACCCTCACACTGACAGACGGAGACAGAGACAGAGACAGACAGAAAGACAAGTTCAAAGTACAGCTAGACTGATATAAACCAGAGAGGACAGATTTTCAGCCAGTATCAGACCAGTTCTATCGACCAGTAAAGATGAATTTCCAGTGCAGAAATGTGGTGGAGGTGATTGCACCAGTTCAGACACAGTGCTGCTGTTCCACAGTTTGTCCACCAGAGGGCTCTGATAGTTTATTTTGTTTGTTTATCTATTTTAATTAAATTTCAAGAAAATGTTTTTGATTCACACATTTTGTGTGTTCGGTACATAAATAAAACAACACATAAAAAGAAAATAATTCATTGATTTTATCTTAACCCCAGAGTAAGAGAAAGGGAACAGTTCCTCTCTCTGAGTATTAGAAAAGACATTTCAGGCACATTAAGGTTGTTCAGCCTCTTTTAACGTCATTGTTTTGCATCTCTTTGTATTCATTATGCATCTTTTTACGGTTTTGTGTCTCTTTGCGTTCATTTTTGGCGTGCTGTTTTTGTGTGTGGTCACTCTGTGTGGCCTTCAGGCTGTTTTATCTCTCTTTAAATTTCCTGTATTAGTTTGTTTTGTTTTGGGGAAAAAAAAGATATAATGAAAGATAAAATACACATCCAGTCAGTACAAGGGACAAAAATATTTTTCAAATTTAAAAAATCTAAGAAGATTTAATGTGAACACAGTAATTAAACATGCAGTGATTTTATTGAAATTATTTTGGTCTAAAAGTTTGACTAAATAACTTAAATATTTTTATTAAAAGGCATTCCTATAGTCTCTTTTTAAGGAATTGTTTTATTAAAATATGGTACCATACTCCTGAAATTGTACTTCAGTAGTGCACTGGAGTGTTTTGATTTTAATCTCAACCACTGATTTTAAATTTTTCTTCCGTTTTATTGTTTGATTTTCAAACATTTTTCCTGTGTGTTCTATATTTTCTTTTGTCTTGTGTTTTAAACATGTTTTACTGAGTGTGTTTTGTGATTTTAAATGTACAGCACTTTGTAACGTTGTTTTTGATAAGTGCTCTACAAATAAACTTTATTACTATTGTTATTACTTCAGAACTGTCAGTGTGATTTGACTTTCATAATGCACAGTACCAAGAAAACTTTATACACAGATATTGTTGCAATATTGATGAAACTCTAAGCTCCAGTGAAACATCAGATTAGTTTTATAATTAAAGATTAAGTGACCCACTGGGAGCCCTTTAAATGGTATCCCACAAGGGTCCATATTGGGTCCAATTTTATTTACTATTTATCGAAATAATTTCTGCTGCAAACATCAGATGTAACCGTTTGGACGGTGTTGTTGTTACCTCGGTCTGCACTCTGTGAGCCGTCTCCTCGGCTCGTCTCAGCTGGACCTTCAGGACGCTGAGCTCCGAGCTGCAGACCATCTCCTGATCCTCTGAAGGTCGATCCTGGAGGTCAGGACCCGACTGAGACAGAGTGATGTACGAGTCGGCCTTCACCTGCTCACACTGCGAGTCAGTGACCGCCAGGTACGCGTCCTCACACCTGCTCAGCAGCAGAGGAACAAGAGGAGGTGAAGAACCACATTTAATATGCATCAATTTACAATTAACCCTTTGAAATGTAACTAAATTGTTTTAATTTCTGTCAAAAAAAAAAAAGGAAACAAAAGGAGACGGCACTAACCTACTTAACAAGACATGGCCCAAAAATAAGCAGCAAATTTGTAAAAAAGTTACAAGAAAATTACTTGAAAATAAGCACAAAATAAGTCAAAAAAATCAAACAAGAAAATGGCCAAGAAAAAGTGCTGAAAATTTGAACGTGATGTTGATGTGGGTTTTATGGGGTTAAAGATGAACTGATTAAAATAAAAACTGCTGTGACGATGTCATCTGTGGATGATGTCACAGCAGCACGTTGATTGACAGCTGGTCGGTCCACTCACGTGTCTCCCTGTAGCTGCTGCACTTTACTGTTCAGATCTTTGTTGTCGTCGTCCAGAAACTGACGTTCGTCCGTCAGAGAGACAAACTCGTCCTTCAGCTGACTCACGTCTCCTGGACAGACTGACACACAAACACACATACACACAGACACACAAACACACAAACACACAAACACACAAGCGCACGTTTCATGATGAACACAGGTGAATAAGCAGCATCTGTGTCTCACCTGTGTCTCTTTATCTCACTTTCGTCTTTGTGTCTCACCTGTGTCTCTTTGTCTCACTTTCGTGTTTGTGTCTCACCTGTGTCTCTTTATCTCACTTTTGTGTTTGTGTCTCACCTGTGTCTTTTTGTCTCACTTTCGTGTTTGTGTCACACCTGTGTGTTTGTCTTACCTGTGTCTCACCTGTGTCTCTGTATCTCACCTATTTCTGTGTCTCAGTGGCTCACCTGTCTCTCAGTGTCT
>NW_024623156.1:0-1028 GCF_008729295.1 Plectropomus leopardus
ATATAAGTTTTCTTGCACCACTTAAAATCAAAAAAGCTTAGCAACCCCCTTTGAAGCTTAGGGACCTCAAGTGAGGGTCAAGATCCCTCGGTTATGAACCAGTTACGTAGTACATTCTTCATTTTCCCCCTCTAACTTGGAGTAAACTACTCCCAGGAGTTTCTGAAAGTATTCAACATGTATTTGTGTTGGCTGCATATGGACATAAAAACACATTGATGGTTTTGTGTCTTGGGGGATTCTTCTGTGCACTTCCTGACATCTTTTAATGCATAGACAGTATTGGGGAGTCACTAGTTATATGTAATTACGTGACAAAATAAATGTCATTATAATCAGTTACAGTTACTGAGAAAAATAGGTAATAAAATTGCAGTTTCTAAAAAGAACAAAATTATTTGTAGAATATAACTTTCATTCTCTTGCTTTGTGTCTGTTAGCTGTGCAGAAATCCCGTCTTTTGGCATTGACTGTTTCTGGATATTTGTCATCGTATTGCCCAGTTTACAACAATTTTTAGATAAGTAATCAAAATGTAATCAAATGTACATTATATTACTTACTGTCCTGGGTGCAATGGCTGCACGTCAAAATATGATGTAATTTCCTCTTTTGCGTCGAGTTTAAGGATTTTTCAACTGAGCTTTTGTAAATGCAGTCAGCGCCCACTGCTTGTGCTGCAGTTTTCAGTTTAACAGGGATGATTTGGGCCATTGGCTCCATGATATTAATTACATTACTATTTGCATATTATACTTAATCAGCTCCGGTGAAGCATCCAACTTCAAGCCTATGCAGCAGATCTAAGAGCTAGCTGGCTAATCTCAGCTCTGGTTACTGTGAGCTTGTTAGCATTGCATAGCTCTTCACTAACAGAGAGAAATGTTTTTGTTTTGTATCTTACACAATTAATTGTTTACTTAATCAGCTGACCATTTATTTTTATTATTGGGCAATTTCTGCATTTAGGTTATTTATCCATTGGAATGGACAGAGGGAAAAATGTGCAAGTATCCTAATTTAAAAAA
>NW_024623157.1:0-3185 GCF_008729295.1 Plectropomus leopardus
TATTATTTGCCAATTAAGAATTTTTAACAGGCTTCATATCTTTAAGAGGGGTTCAGCTATAACTGTTAAACCATTAGTAGTAAGTATAGCATTATAGGCTTTATTCTTTTGACAAATAGTTGTTTGTTTTTAATGTTTTGAGGTCCTTGTTTGTCATGTTGTGCTCTTCATGTGGCTAGCTGTCAGCCCACCTTTTTTCTTTTTTTTGGGCACACATAAGTGGTGCAGTTTCACCCTTAAAACCTCCTCCTAACTGGACGCGATGCGAGCGAACATGAATATCTGCTAACAGCTAAGCACTGTGTTGTTTGAAAAAAAAAAGATGCTTTCCTGGCTGTATTTTCATCTCCAAACATTTGTCAGAGCGACAGAAAGTTGTTTCTTTTGCTCACTCAGGGCTCAAAAAGCTCCCTGAATTTTGTCGATAATCGTGTATTCGGATACTATTTTATCCGCCAGAGTTCACTCGCTCGCTGTTTGTTAGGAAGAGGCGGCAGGCGGCCTTCACACAAAACCCGGCGTTGCAGCGATTGGTGGCGTGGGAGTCTGAGGTTTCCCCTTAATACGGCGTAATCATGACACGTCAAAAAACAGTATAATTATGATTTTAAATTTTTTATTATTGCAAAAACATATTTTGTGATTTCTTTTAATTTATTACAATTTATGAACTCCAAAAACATAAAATCAGTATGTGTGGCAGATGTTTTAATCGTGGCTGACCGCCACAATTAAATAGATGTTTGGGGAAACCGTGTTTTTTTATAACGTGATAAAGCTTTCGGTCTGTTCATCTCTCTTCCAAAATGCAGCCAAATGTATGTATTTTATTATTCTCTGCCACTGAAAGTAAAATTTGTGTTTGCATTATCAATAAGATACACAAAAAACAATATGTATTATCTGTATTGATACAGTTTTTGCGGTGCAGTACTATGCTATATTAATGTTTTTCCCCCACCCCATGTGAGAGTCTCGCTTAGACCATTTTTTGGGGGGTGGAGGGTTGAGAGAGAGGACAGTAGTCTAATTAAAAGGCTAAATCAAGCTTTAACTGTAGCTCGACGTAACTTTGCAATATTTACCGGCACAGGAGCGAAGCGATGTCCATATTTTAGCTACCTAAAGAACCAATATCGGTCTAAGTGTGCATTATTATTATTCAAATACTGTTTGAATGTTGTCTCCTCTTTAGCTCCCACAACAGCTGATGGAGGCAGCGGCAGAGCAGCTCGGCCGCTCAGTGGAGTAAAATAACTTTTTCTCAGCGGAGTCTGGCGTTTTTGATAAAAACGGCTTCAAATCCCCGTCGATGAGGGCTGTTTTACAGCGAGGGAAAGCGGTGAAAATATTCTAAATAAAGCACACATTTAAAACCGATAATGATTTTAGCCCGTTTGACTCCTGTTACATGTTTCTGCAGCATGATTTTGGGTTGCGTTTATCTTTTTCGCCCCACCGCCGCGGCCCAGACACACGCCCACTTTAAAACGAGCTAGACGAAGAGCGCGTTCGCCACAGCGTCCGGTTTGGTGTGAATGCAGCCTAATGGGATGATGTTTCTCCAAAATTGTACACAGTTGCAAAGGTATCCCTTTTGTGGTTTCAGGCAGGCTGGGATCTTACAGCAGAGGGGTCTGGTGCCATGTTTTTATTTTTTCTTGAGGTTAGTGTCTTTAGGGAATATAGGATAGTGTCGGATCGAGTCCGGCCAGCGTTAAAATCACACCGCTCTCTCCTGGTGTGAAACCAGCGGGGGCGCTGTGGCGTTCACCTGCCCGGACTCTTTTAAACTGCTCTTCACCTCAGTGCCTACGTTTGAGAGGAGCCACGCAAACCGAATGCTGCGACACGAGCTACCATGGCAATAACCTTTTTTTGGGAAGGGGGAGTTTCCATGCCGAGTGTTTGGTTTGGGCGTCGAGAGCACTTGATAAGCCGGTGGAAGTCTGGTGACACTAAAGGCCGGCCTGGTTCTCACAGTGACCCAAAAACTGGACACAACAATTAAGTCTTTCAGTCATTTTAGAATAAAAATGTAATTTTTCTTTTCTTTTTTCAAAAATACTGAAACAACTTGAATGTTGCTCGGTCTATTTCGGCAACAACAGCCAAACAACCTTGTACAGTGAACTACATTGCCATCAGCTTTTGTTGTGGAAGAAATCAAAAAGAAAAAGGACGCCTTCCAGACGTACAGACGGGCGCTCGGCTCATCAGACGGCCTCCCGACGTTCGGGGCCAGCTCTGCGCGGATCGCTACCGGGGCGCTGCAAACGGACTGTGAAGAACCTCACCGTGGCGTTGATGCCTTACTGCCCGCGGAGGCACAAAGCAATGTTTCTTCATCGATTCCAACGTCACATCGACACGTTTCAGCATCGTCTCATTTCTTACGGAGTGTGATAATAAGTTCATGTACTCGAGCAGTGGTTCCCAACCTGTTTTTTGTTGTTTTTAACTCCGCATCCTGTCGTCAGCACCACGCGGCGGGCCCCAAATGTGTTCTGTAACTGGATGTCATTAAACACAATTCACAATATTTTTTTCTTCAGTTTTTTTTTTTATGTCCGTACAGTTTTTTTTCTTCGTACAATTAAACTGTCAATATTTAGGTTTTTTGGGTCAAGTGCTGGACATTAACCCTCTAAAGCAAGTTGATCTGATTTCTTTCAAAATTATGGGAAAAAGGCGGTGACCAACCAAAGAAGAAAATGACCCAAAACTTAGCAAGAAGTTAGTGAAAAGTGTCGGAAAACAACCTGATAATTATATTTTTTAAAAAAGAAGGGAAAAAGTTTTTTTAAATGACCAGAAAAAAAGTGATTACGTTTTTAATAATTCCATTAAGTGTAAATAGTCTTTTTTTTCTTTTTCCTCTAGCTTTTTAATATTTTTTTGATTTACTAATTTTAGCAGTCTGGAACATTTCTAACCAGTTTGCTTATCGCCTTATTACCCATGGTTTTCAAAGAAATCACACCAATTTGTGCAACGTTCAAAGGTTTCAATACTTGTGAAAGGCATCTAAAGTTAGCTTAAGAGAAGTCTTTAAAAGTCACAAAAAAATGAAGAAAAAAATGGCCAAAATGCTTTCTTTTAAAATCAGCAAAAAAAATCATAGTTGAAAAAAAGGCTTTTTTTTTTTTTTTTTTTTTTTTTTAGGAAAGTTTTCTTTAAAAATC
>NW_024623158.1:0-1402 GCF_008729295.1 Plectropomus leopardus
ATATTATGAAGAAGCTATTATTTAAACTAGTGGATTTACTTAATGGAACACATTGACAGCTCCAAACCTCCTGGCCTGGTGGTTTATTTCCGTGAACTTTAACCTTTCGCTCTCTCTCTCTCTTTCTCTCTCTCTCTGTTCACGCTGTGTGCTTGCTCATCACACCATCCTGTTGTCTTGTTTGTTCTTTTGATACTATTTACCATCCTACTGATTTTACTGTAATGAATGAAAACTCAAAACTATGATGTATCATTTTAGATTTTATGCTGTATTTGTTATATGGACAAAGAAAAAAAAACAACGAAAAACTAAGCAAAAACACTACAGATGTAAAGCAGAGGTTTTTTTTCCCCAGCTGTATTTTTTTACGCTGTTGCAAAAGGTTGTATTTTTCAATTTCTCTCGAACTTTAACAGTGATGCAAAACTTGGGCCGCGCCTCAGTGCCCTCCGAACACAAAGCAAATTCAGGTTACTCTTTTTACGTTTTTATCAAAGGTTTTCAAAGATGGAACTACATTCTCCTTTTTTCTGTCTGAATTGTACTACTGTCCCTCTCTATACTACATTTTAAGAATAAAACTTTGATATTGCTTTAAGTTTTTTGTCTACTTATTTTACTTTTCTCAATATGGCTGAAACAAATCTCTTATTTATGGGATTTTATATTTTATAGTACATTTATATTCATATTATTTATAGTTTCCTTGGAACAAAGAAGGCATGACCCGCCCTACTTTGCCTTACTCTGCCCCTGATTGGCTTACCTTGACATTCTTACTCTAACCTTAACCAATCCAAGCAACGAAGGCAACAAGTACTAGCCAATCAGAAGGAGAGCAGGGCGGGTCTTGCCTTCTCTATCATAGGAAATACAAATTTACCGGCCTGGGCCCATGGCCTGGGCCAAATACATGGCCTCTGTTAGCAGTGTTTATGGTTAGCATAACAGGAATTCAGCAATGTAAAAAAAAAAAGGTTGCTTCCTTCTTATAGTCATATAATGCTTCACCCGGTGAGCACCAAAGTGACCAAAATTAAGCGCACCAACGATGTAACCGAAACAAAATGGAAACTAGCATGACTGGGCTAACATGCTAAAGTGCTCACGGTTAGCGGGAGCTGCCGCCAGTGGGCCAACTTGTTCTTCACTGATAATCTTTTACTGTCAGCCAGATCTGTGAGGACTTTTTAATTTTTGGCAATAATTATACTCCGTGATATTACGATATTCGATTTAACAATTGTGAAATGTGGGAGCGCAGTGGGACCGAGAGCACGGACCGGCTAAATTAATGTTAGCCTGTGCTTTGGGAATGAAGGGGAAGATTGAGAAGGACTCGGCGGTGCAGACAGCTCACAGAGTCAAGTTCAGACTGGTGAGTACCACAAAAACCTCA
>NW_024623159.1:0-1599 GCF_008729295.1 Plectropomus leopardus
TGCCATTACAAACAGCCGGTGGCTGAGGTTAAAAACAGCATGGACTTGAGCAGAAAATGTCCCAATTTGAATGTTCCCGCGCAACAGCAGATGTGACCATACAATAGATGGGGCCCACGCGCTGAATAATTGAGCCCAATTTGAATAACTGTCGCATGTCTGACGCGTGCAAGAAATATCCCAGCTTTCCCAGGCTTTGTAGGAAAACCGTTGGCTGCCCCTTTCCACCTCAATAGGGATTTAGCTTCTCATTGCTTGAAGTTGTGGGAGCGTCTTTAACGAAGCCTGGGAAAAGGCTCAAGATCACCTACACATGATTAAATCCGGAGTTAACCCCTTCATTAGAAAGCTGCTCGGCTGCAGCTGCGCCAAAGGCGTGTTCTGCGTTTTATGTCTGAATCTAATTTACCAAACTGGCAAATAAATAAATAGTCTATAAATAAGCATAGCCTACTTTCAAAAAGGAAGTAACCAATACCATATTTCATTTAAAAACAGGCAATTCCTATTTAAAACTTTGTGTTACCCTGTTTTTATCTATTTATTTATTCATTTGCTGTTAGAAGTTTTAAACTGGGTCAGTGTCTTAAAAAAACATATAAACAAACTGTGAGACAATAATAATATGATTGTTATTATTATTAATTAACAATTTATTTCTCTAAACGAAAACATAAAAATAAAATCACTATGAAAATTAAAAATAAATTTATTAGGCATGTTAATATTACAATCACTGCCTATCATGAGTCCTGCCTGGATACACATATCAAAAATCTAAAACGTTATAATATCCTATAAACCAATAAATATATTCATCAAATAGGATACCTAATATTGTGTTATTCAAATTTATCCGTATAATATAGCACTGTACATCTATTTGTTTTAATTATTGTTGTTATTACTATTATTATTATTATCCCACTTCTGTAATAGGCTATGCACGATAAAACTGGCTCTGATGTAGTGCCCTTCCAAATCTTGTTAGGGAGTTATTATTGTCCATTTCCCTCAGGGACTTGTACAATTAGTCAGACCACTTGTGGGAATTTCCCCTCTCCCCACCCCCAAATCGGCGCGTGGTGTCTATGACAGTTGGACCGGTGCAACAGATGGTCTGGAGAGGCACGCGCCGAGCACGAGACTCCCCCATAACCCCCCACCCTCCCCTCTCCGCTGCAAACACCGCCTTAACGCAAAAATCAATCGACCTCATCTGAAAGTCAAGAGGCAGAAAGTGCGGAACCTGGTGTGGGCTGCAATTTATTTTTGCTATGATGTTAGCTCCAAAACCTTCCCATACAAATATAACATGTCAAATAAATATCAAGCCATAAAAAGCTAAGACAGAACAGGAGTAAGATATAATGACTTTATTTAATAGTCCTCCTATTTAAACAGTGTAAGAAAAGAAGCCTTCAAAGCAGTGAAACTGGTTCACTGTTTCAAAAAAAAAAACGTTACTTCAGAGGGTTTTTTTTTATTATTATTAATCGTTGTAAGGATTTAATGTCCTATAAGCCTAACATGTTCGATAGCTACAGTGATTTAGAGAAGCCAAGACAAAACAATGACTTAACACCTGAGCACCTCAGC
>NW_024623160.1:0-377 GCF_008729295.1 Plectropomus leopardus
GTAGTAGTAGTAGTAGTAGTAGTAGTAGTAGTAGTAGTAGTATTGTCATATTAGAGTTGAAGGTTTTCAAAGAGGGAATTATTATTATTCTCACTATTATTATCACTCCAGAAGATAGTCAACAGCCATTAAAAAAATACATTTCTGCCATGTTTTAGGACTAAAATATTCTATAAATCTGGCTATGAATGATATATGACCAAAGCCCTCTCTCAAAAACTAAACATATTAATAGAAATAAAAGCAGAAAGTTTGGTAGATAAATGCTGCTGATGCTGAGATTTTTGACTCATTGTATAAGAAAAAAAAAAAAATCTGAGACATGGCCTTTAAGGATATGTGTTGTAACATCCAATACATTTGTCGAAAAAAAAAAA
>NW_024623160.1:459-1402 GCF_008729295.1 Plectropomus leopardus
CTAGCTTTATCCAATGTTTAGACATTATTCTGGAAATGTATAAAGTCATTGCCTTTGTTTCATGGCAATATCTATTAGGCAACAGCTGAGGCAATTGATGCAATGGATTTAGCTTTCTGTCTGTTGCAGCTTCCTCTTTTATTTCAAAACGTCAATTTGCATGTTTTGTTTTTTCCCACTTCCTATTAAGCTCTTAGATTACAGAGAGTTTTCTCTCCTACTTTAGTCCTGTTCTGACATCAGTTCAGGCACATCAATAAGATGAGAAGGTAGGCAATGTTTTTGTTCTCTTCAGGTCAGAACCATAAAACTTAGTTATCTATACCAGTGCTGATATTAGGCCTACGGGATTTCTATTGGTTATTCAACTAAGTGTATGGAAATGACAGTAAACATACTTGCATTTGTAGTCCCAATTGAGATCAGTAAATGGGGTCAGTAGATTGTGTTTGTACCTTTCTCTGTCTGTGTTAAATAGATGACATCAGAGGGGTCACATTTAATGTCCGCCATACATTTATGCAATATGTTTGTTGGTAAAGTGTAGACATTTTTTTTTTTTTTGTCTAAATAAATCGTCTTCACTTCACAGGATGGAGCTGTGGCTCCTCATCAGTTGTGTGGTCCTGTCTATGGTGTCTCATGTCAACACCTGTAAAAAGCCTGGCAAAAATCAGTGTTACAATGGGGGTGAAAATCAGGGTTTAGGTCATGGTGGAAATCAGGGTTTAGATCATCATGGAGATCAGGGTTTAGGTCATCGTGGAGATCAGGGTTTAGATCGTCGTGGAGATCAGGGTTTAGGTCATCGTGGAGATCAGGGTTTAGATCATCGTGGAGATCAGGGTTTAGGTCATCGTGGAGATCAGGGTTTAGGTCATCGTGGAGATCAGGGCTTAGGTCATCGTGGAGATCAGGGTTTAGGTCATCGTGGAGATCAGGG
>NW_024623161.1:0-774 GCF_008729295.1 Plectropomus leopardus
TATATAAGATATAAAGATCTTTATATACAGTCTCTTGTGAAACCCATGGATGTAGTTTAGAACCTACGCATGCGTAGATCAGCTGTGCCCGAAAATCTCGCGAGCACACCTCTCGCGAGACCTCAGTCACACTCCCTCCCTCCATAACGCCAGCACGTCAGCTGAAGGTAAAGGTCCTAAAAGATCACAACTTTGAATTTCCCCGCGGTTGTTTCGCTCTTTCGCTGTTTGGATCTTGTCTCAAACCGCAACATTACTAAAACGTGCTCAGTTTAGACACCGATTCACGCGCAGTCTCTGGCATTTCTGCTTGTGTTTGGCCTGCTGCTAGCTAGCAGCGCGTGCATTGTTTGTAGGTTAGCTTGTTTGCTAACCATCGTTTACCTGAAGTTTGAGCCCAAACATCTGCAGGTGAACTTTGTATCAGTGCGAAACACCTGTAGAAAACTATGCAACAAGCTGTATGCACGTATGGTTGAGAGCTTATGTGATCGATCAGCTATTGGCAATCGTGTTTGACCGTTTGCACACCTGCGTTATTGATCTATTGATCGCTGTTGTGTGATTTTGTCTGAGTCTTGTTGGTGTGAGCGCTGTTTTTTACTGTGGGCTACATTTGTTTCGACAGATGCAGCAGGTGATGCTTTATGTTGCTATGTTTTCTTTCCTTTCTTTCTTTCTGTCCTTTTCTTTCTTTATTTCTTTTTCTTTGAATTCTCTATCTATTGTGCAGTGTCTTTGAGTGTGTGAAAAGCGTATTATTATTATTATTAT
>NW_024623161.1:810-1240 GCF_008729295.1 Plectropomus leopardus
TTATATAAGATATAAAGATCTTTATATACAGTCTCTTGTGAAACCCATGGATGTAGTTTAGAACCTACGCATGCGTAGATCAGCTGTGCCCGAAAATCTCGCGAGCACACCTCTCGCGAGACCTCAGTCACACTCCCTCCCTCCATAACGCCAGCACGTCAGCTGAAGGTAAAGGTCCTAAAAGATCACAACTTTGAATTTCCCCGCGGTTGTTTCGCTCTTTCGCTGTTTGGATCTTGTCTCAAACCGCAACATTACTAAAACGTGCTCAGTTTAGACACCGATTCACGCGCAGTCTCTGGCATTTCTGCTTGTGTTTGGCCTGCTGCTAGCTAGCAGCGCGTGCATTGTTTGTAGGTTAGCTTGTTTGCTAACCATCGTTTACCTGAAGTTTGAGCCCAAACATCTGCAGGTGAACTTTGTATCAGTG
>NW_024623162.1:0-1969 GCF_008729295.1 Plectropomus leopardus
GAAATGGTAATTAGACTAATTTAAAACATGTCCGTTACCTTAAATAAAATATTTAAATATGGATGACAAAAATGTAGTATTATTATTATTATTTCATTATGCACCACTGATATGGTAATTGGACTAATTTTAAAATATGCCCCTATTATCACTGTTTTTAAGAAAATATGATTGAATTAAATATTTAAATAATGACAAAAGTTTTTGACATTGATTTATGGTAAATACATTTTTATAATAATTAAAAAATAAAAAACAATCTTTAGAATAATCCATAAATTAGTTGCATTCACTGACTTAAAAATAAAAACATAACATGCATAAAAAATATTATAATATATATTTGTTAAATGCAAGTGTTCAGAAAGAAAGTTAAGTCTTACGCTGTCATCGTGACCAAGAGCTGTGGGAAACATTACTCAAACTATAACTAATAACTCCTCTTTAACTAAGTGTTTTTATTATAAGTGTATATAAAAAGCCTGAGTGGGTCACCTGCAGCGTCTTGTCAAACCAGCGGTTGCCGCTGTTCCACTGGCTGCCTCCTCCATGCAGCATCTGGATTGCAGCACAGCTGCGGTACGTCTCATCGGACCCCTGGGGCATCGCTCCATCCAAACACAGAGTGAAGATGCTCCTTTGGATGGCTGACACAGATTCTCTGTTGGTCTTATCTGGACACAAATCAAACATGATGTTCTTGTGAAATCAGATTGAGACAGTTTACCTCATCTAGGTATCTAAAATTTTTCACATGCTGTATCTAATTAGCATTTCTACATTAGGGAGGCATTGTGTATCTAATTAGCATTTAATGATTTATCCCTGTGTTATTATCATTTATTTCAATTTTATTTTGAAATCACTCCATCATTTGGTTTAAAACCTACAAATGCAATTACAACCTATTTTCTGAATCAAGCTTTGCATTCTGCTGTTTACACTGGAGATCACTCTCACACTGCTTTCTATGAAGACTCCAACATCCCTTAGCTTGGTGTCGGTGGTCTTTAGCTCACCCTGGTTAAGGTTGACGTAGGCTTTGCCCCAGGAGTCTCGATGCTGGGTGGTGAGGATGCCCACAGGTTCTGTGTTGGTCTGCAGTGAGGAGCTGCAGATCCTCTCCAGCTGAACACACAGCTGATCAGCTGTCAGTGGAGTCCCGTCGCTGTTGTACACGTCCAACACAAAGAACTGATTCCAAGAGGAGAAAAGACAAGCTAGGATCAGTTGGGTGTCTCTTTTTTAGATGACAGATGTGAGTTTATTGCTGGCGTGTGACTTTTTTAAAAAACTAGACCAAAACTAGGAACACATCCCTCCTCAGTGCTTACATTTTTAGTAATGCCAAACCCATTTTGCAGCATCCTTTTCCCCTTCATATGTGACAAACTGTCCCTATCTGTACACACCGATGGAGGCCAGAGCAGCGGCTATGAGCACATGCAGAGCACCAAGTCGTCTTAAATTTGACTGAGGTGTTTTCATGACAGAATAGCTCATCTTCCAATCAAATTATCTGGGTGTGTGAGTCCGATTTTGCGAAATGAATGTAGTCCGATTTTAGTCACACTGACATGTTTACATGTATTTTAAAAGTCCAGCTTTAGTCAGACTGACAATACTTTGACCTTTTTCGAACACCACGTAAACGTATGTTCTTCATGAGACAAAGCACTCAATTGTCAAAAGTTTAACTTGCTTTGTGATACATGCCCCAAGTCCCATAGAAGATCACAAGACACAATAAGTGGGACTCATCACCTGAAAGTTATGGACCACAGTGATGTGTTTAGGGGGCCTGGAGCTCTTGGCGTGGTTTAC
Organism: Plectropomus leopardus; assembly: GCF_008729295.1. Taxonomy (NCBI): domain Eukaryota; kingdom Metazoa; phylum Chordata; class Actinopteri; order Perciformes; family Serranidae; genus Plectropomus; species Plectropomus leopardus. The sequence goes on from NW_024623162.1 coordinate 1,825, forward strand.
CACCGAGTCTCTCTTCAGACCAGGGATACGGCAGGACGACAGCACTTCGTAGTACTGATTCATACAGAGGGCCTTCCCTCCCAGATATTCAACTGGTAGTGTCTCACTGCAAGAAACATGTTAAACATCAACTCAGCCACAATGT
>NW_024623163.1:0-2592 GCF_008729295.1 Plectropomus leopardus
ATAAGTGATCACATTTCACAGAGTAAACTTCCTGCTCACCTGCTGCTCCTGTGTAGAGGGGGTTCCCCAGGCGAGGCGGCAGGGACACTGTCCTCAGCGGGGAGCACGTGTCCCTCAGTCCTCCCATCATCCCTCCGTCGCTCCTGTGCAGGCCGTACGTCCCGTTCCCTCCTCCTCCTCCTCCTGCGTTGTTTCCCAGGTACCCCCTGCTGTTGTACCTCCTCGCGGCGGCGCTCCCCTCCTTCATCCCGGCCGGTTTGGCCAGCGTCACCTCCACGGTGGCTCCGTCGATCTGGGCTCCGTTCATGAGGCTCAGAGCGACGATGGCGTCTTCGCGGGAGTGGTAGTGAACGAAGGCGTAGTCGGTGAGCTTCTTGACGCGCTCCACGGAGCCCGGTTTGAAGCAGGAGAACTCCTGACGCAGCGTTTCTTCGGTGGTGCTCAGCATCAGGTTTCTCACCTGGAGACAGGACGGAGTCACCGTTTCTACAATATTTCTCTGACCGAGAAACCGACAAACGACTTTATCTGCCTTCTTTTCTGTGTTTTTTAACAGGAGCAGAGCGCTGATAATAAGTGAGAGGGTTAATGAGGTCCTCAGTTTCCACTGAGTGACGTTCTGCGACTTCTCTGGTGATAAGATTAAAAAAAAGCATGATAATGGATGTTTAATGTGTATTTTAAAAAATACATAGAAAACATCCCCTCCAAATCAACGAGCATGTTTTCTAATTTTTTTTCTTTAAATTTTTTTGCAATTTTTGAGACATTTTGCTCAACAAAAAAAAAATCTTCAAAATGTTTTGGCTGTTCTTGAGAAAAAGATTTTGGCACTTTTTTTTCTCTACATTTTTTGGGGATTTTGGTAAAAATATTATTTAAAACTTTCTGGTGCATTTTAAAGAAAGGAATATTGAATTTGACATTTTTTTGGGAATTTTAATTTTTTTTTTAAAAAAAATCATTGATTCTTTTTTACCTTGAAGAAAAGACATTTTCTTTTAAAAAAAAAAAAAAAGAAACCATTTATCACAGCCAGAAACTGATGACACAAAAATCATGGTTGGATTTTCTGATTTTCGTTTTATGATTGACGTTTTATTATACAGGTTTATGAAACAATATTCCTTGACTTTCCCGTTATTTTCAAGGTATATTTAATTTTCCATAACTTTTCCAGGCCTACTTTTGCTTGCTATTTACAAATTCCATGACTTCCACAGGTTTTTCTTGCCCGTCCAAACCGTGGTCGCAGCTTCCAGAAATCACCTCTTTGAGTATCGTCACGTTTTACTCGCCGTGAATAAATAAGACGCAGGCTGGTACTAACTGGGATTACGCCGCACTGAAGGGCTGAAACAACACTGACGGATGAAAAAACTCCTGTAAATCAGAGAAAACGATAACGATAACTCTCAGTGAGGAGGCTCGTCACACACCAGCCGGGGCTCTGTTTACCTCCGGGGCTCTGCGACTGAAATACAGCTGTAACGTGCGTTTGGGTTTGTATTCGTTGCCCTCAGGTCACATCTCAGTCTTTCGGTGAGACAGTAATTGATCCCCCGGAGGCCGAGCTGCTCGCTGTGAGTTTCCTCCCCCGCTGCCTCGCTCTCCGCCTCACCTCTGATCTCCACAATCCCGCTGAGCATCTCAGCAGCTTCCTCCTAAAAGCTAAAAGAGCGGCGGACCTCTGGCTGCAGAGCGGAGCGGCGGAGCAGGGCGACACCTTTTTATTTAAAAAGGCTTTGGAAAGTTTTCACACTGTGGGCTGACTGCTGGGTTTTTGGGATAGAGAGCACAGCTCTGACTCTGACTGACTTTATATAAAACAGACCGGATTATTCTCCTCGTCTCCTGATCCACAAAGGTTTTACTCTGCCAGCCATCAGAGTTCATTTTTATCAATACATTTTCATGACTTTTCCATAACGTCAAGCAAATTTCAAAGTGCATTCTCTGAAATGACCATTGATATTCGTCATCAGCACATCGAGCTGCGTTTGTTTTTAAATGTGCTACAAATAAACATGATTTGATATTTTGGTTCTTATTCATTTCATATTTTAAATGAAAAAAAAAATATTTTTTTTTACTTTAAAACATTTTGGTGATTGTTTAAAGAAAACAATTGCCCCCTTTTTTGGAAATTTTTAAAAAATTAAATTTTTGTTTTTTTTCTTACGTTAAAATTTTTTTTTGGCAATTTTAAGAAAAATCTTTTTTTTCCCAATAAAAACTTTTTGGCAATTTTTAGACAAAATGTTTTTCTTCTTTTCAGTTTAAAGATTTTTGTCATTTTTTTGTCCACAGAAGTTTTGGCAGTTTGGCAATTTTCTTTTTTTAAGTTCTTGGCAATTTTTTAAAGAAATAATTCCGGTAATTGTTTTTTTGGCATTTTTCAAATATTTTCTCTCTCTCTCTCTCTCTCTCTGAAAATGTTTTAGTTTTAGTGGCACAATTTTTGGTGATTTTTAAAGAAAAAAATAGGGATATTTTTTCTTTGAAAAATGTGGCTTTTTTTCCGATTTCTGTCAAAAACGACATCATTTATTATACCGCTTATCACAGCCAGAAACTCTACACAGAAATCAT
>NW_024623164.1:0-2432 GCF_008729295.1 Plectropomus leopardus
TATAGGCAAGATCAGGGTGGGATAAAAAGATAAATGAATACACAAAATCACATAAAAGCAATAAAAGTAGGTTTTAAGAAGTGATTTAAAAGAGGCCCCTGGTTCTGCGAGCCTTATCTACTCTGGCAAATTTAGGATTTTCAATGGACAAATTTAGATGATCATTTAAAACAAAGAAAACAGAAAGCTGATTCTGTATGTCAGGCAATAAGATGAAACATTAACTAACCATAAGATTAACAAAGAAAGTATGATAAATAGTGAGTATATTGACAATAATCGTGAATTCCACAGTTATGAAATAGGCAGTGTGTTGATGAGTCAGTGTTTTAGTAGTCTCAGTGTATCCTCTGATCATCATGTAGCCTTTAATCATTTTCATTCACAAGGGCAAAACAATGCTATACAGTATATCCAAAAAGTTGGTAGGCCTATATGTTTTTTAAAATGCATTTTTAGATGGTAGGTTTTCATGAAAAAGAAGATTTACAGTAACATAAATCACTGGATGTGAAGCCGACATGTCTGAAATTACACCATGTATAGCCATGCAGAAAAGAAGTGGACATTAAAGGGATGTGCGCTGGCGACAGCAGGCAGTTGCAGAGGTAAATGATACTGGTGCACTGCTGAGAAACACAGTGTGAGCTGAGGTGCAGTGAGGTTACTAAGGGGCAGACGGGGAAGCAGCTCTGTAACCTCTGCTGCTCACTTTCCTTCTTTGTGCTGCATTGACACCGTTTGTTTTCCTCATCTGGTAGTTAATTTAAGTTAGTTTAAGTTAATGTATTTGTTTTTCTTTTGCATTTCATGTAAAGCATCTTTGAGTACCTAGAAAAGCGCTATATACTGTAAGTCCCATCTATTATTATTATTATTATTATTATTCATATTATTATTATTTTAAATTCTTTAAAAAATTTGCCCTGCGCTGATCAGTGAGTTATCTGTGTTTTGTTAATATAGACATGGTGTTGCCATGTTTCCATTATGGTCTTTAACTTTCTCTAAAAAGCACCACATTGCACTTAGTAAAAGATATTATATTACAGGTTGTAATTGGCTGCCTAAGTGTTCATAAATGGTAAAATAATTGTTACATTGTTCTTCCTTTTAATCATCATAAAAAAGGGCCAGAAGTCATTTTACACTTACATTTCTATGCAATATTAATCTCCTTTGCTCTGTCTTAGGGTTGAATATGTTTTTATAAGCTGGTTGAAAATGTAATATAAGAAGTTGTGATTGCACAGGTGTGTTTGAATCGGCACGTTTAAAATACTGCATAATGTCACTGTCTCCAGTGTAATGTCTCCATGCCTGCTTTCTCAGGTAAAATCAACCAGTTAAAATGTGCATTTCTAACTTTTCCTGTTCCTCACAGCATTCAGCCATTTTAGACAGACAGTCTGTCTCGACATCATGTGTTGAGGAGAGTATTATTAGTATTATTAGGGAAAACATTTCTGTTTTTCCCCTTTGTTTTTTTTTTTGTTAAAGGAACAGTTCACTCAAAAATCCAAAATACTTATTTCCCTCTTACCTGTAGTGCTATTTTTTAAAACTAGATTTTTTTTTTGTGCGTGTGTGTGTGTGTGTGTGTGTGTGTCAGTTGCTAATTGTCATCAACTGTAGAGATGTCTGTCTTTTTAGTTTTTCAGATGTATTTTTGGCCCTTTGAGCAGCAGAAGCTGAGTGCTATCTAGTGCCGTAATATTAGAGAAAAGCCAGACATCTCTACGGCTGCTATCTCCAACACTCCACTGGGACAATCTAGATTGATAAATAGCACCAGGTTAGAGGAACTATATGTTTTTTTGGTTTTTGGGTGAACTGTCCCTTTAAGCCCATTTACTCTTGCTACTTTTTGTGGCAGTAATGAACAAATTTTGGTATACAGCCAGCTCTGAATCTCAAATGAAGCGGTGTATCTCCTCAGTCTGGATTTTTATGAATGTACCTCTAACTTCCAGGTATTAGTGAGACTGCGTTGGCTGTACTGTGCACATAGAACTACCATGTTTTATCTTTGATCACCTCACATTTGTTTACTACACATTCATCCACTGTCTCTTAAAATATACTTTATCACAGTATGTGCATATTTTTTAAATTGTCCAATTTATGCTTCTAAGGACTTTATTTTTCACAAGATAATTCTTTGTCACACTCCTTCACTAAGGCTTGTCGGCGTTCTTAGCCTTGCTCACAAAAATATGCTCATCCTCTCTCAACAGATTTCCATGGAGAATGACTACTTGGGCCCAAGGCGGATTGAAGCTCTAAAAAAGGAGGACTCTGACTGGCAGAAGAAAGCTCAGGAGGCAGTCCTCAACATCCAGGAGTTTACTGTAAAATACTTTGAGATCACTGCCAGAGCCCAGAAAGGTACAATATGCCATCACTGTCACTGCCAATGTCAAGTCAATAAA
>NW_024623165.1:0-2143 GCF_008729295.1 Plectropomus leopardus
TGCGTCACGTGCCTGACGCACCCTGCGTCCCGCGTCATATCTTCCAACACACCGCCGCTTCCTGGCCGGCCCGGCAGCCGCCTCAGGCCCCGCTCCCCGCTGAACCGTTACCCGTTAACTCATCACCGCTCACCGGGAAAAAACGCACCGGAGCCTCCGTCCGGTCCCACAGGAGCTGCGGCCGCCGGGATGAGACTGTGAGGCGGCTGGAGGCTGAGGAGAAGTCCCGGGACTCGGTGCTCGGTGAGTTGGTGTCGGTTTGTTTTGTGTCTGAATGAATCTCAGAGGTTTGTGCTGCTGTTCGCAGGAAAAATTCAGTCTTCAAACTGTTGAAATGAAACCGTTTTTCGCTCATGTAAACACGTGAGCTCCGGATGTGACCGTGATTTTTAGCCGCAGCAGACTTTGTGTTTGTGAGGAGTTTTTACATTATTGTCGGACTGTTTCCTGTCTGAGTCCATAAACTCACATGTTGACATGTTACTGACCCGCTGACTCCCATTAATCTGATTAAAGCTGCAGCTGTGACTGAAAGCAGCACCATTATCCTCCTCACACACACACACACACACACACACACACCCACCCACCCACCAGAGACAACAACCAGCTACTGAACACATTAATAATCAACTACTTAAAGCACAAATGTCAGCTTTATGGACTTTACTCAAGTATTTCCAATAAATGAAACATATTCCTTCTCCACCACTACACCAAATATTTAACTTTTTACTGCACGACATTCGTCTGACAGCTTTAAGACGGTGTCCTTAAGTCCTCAGAATGTCCTAAAATACTTGAAATGTCCTAAAGTCTAGAAATGTCCTAAAATTCCTGAGATGTCCTAAAATCTTAGAAACATCCTAAAATTTTTGAAATGTCCTAAAGTCTAGAAATGTCCTAAAATCCCTGAGATGTCCTAAAATCTTTGAAATGTCCTAAAGTCTAGAAATGTCCTAAAATTTTTGAAAGTCCTTGAGATGTCCTAAAGCCCCTGTAATGTCTTAAAATCCTACAGAAATCTCATAAATCTAAGAAATATGATAAAATCCCTCAAACGTCTTAAAATCCTGGAAATGTGCAACACACCCCCCCCCAAAAAAAATTCTACTTTGCACTTTTTCATCGTTGACACAACGGCATTAAAATCAGTCTGCGTTGATTTTTCCGTGCTGTCGGCAGCGTCGGGGCTGGAGGCGGTGGTGGCGGCTGAGGCGTGGCGGCCGTGGTGATGGTGTTGGACTCAGGTGAAGTCTTCATGGATCAGGTCGAGGGTGAACGTGTCGGCAGCAGCAGGAGCCAGTTGGAGCCAGAAGTCCGAGTGGATCCGCCCAGAACGCCGTCCAGAAGGAGCAATGTTGCCAAGAAGGAGAAGGAGAAGATGTCCCAAAACGGACTTCCTGCTCAGACGAACCAGGCGGTACAGAGGAGGTCGTCATCATCATCGTCGTCGTTAAAATGCGGGGCCACGCCCAGACCGCCGCTGCGCCGCCCACTCAGCCTGGAGGTGACGCCCCAGCGCCTGCGAGGGTCTCAGGAGCAGATGGCGGACAGGCGGATCGTGCAGCCTCCTTGGCGCAGCGGTTCGGCGGCTCCCTCGCCTCCGGCTCGCAGCCTGACCAGCCCCAGCCTGGGCGCCGGCGGCTGGATGCGTCGCAGCGAGAGCACCTGCTCCGTCAACTACTCCCTGGGGCTGCGGGCCGGCAGGGGGCAGATGCGACCCGCCACCTCCCTGCCGCACATCGCCAAGGGGGTGGGAGTCGGGGGCAGGTCGCTGCCGACGCCGTCGAGGCCGTGTCTGCTGGTGGCGCTGAGGCCTCTGAACCTGGACCAGGAGAAGCAGACGTTCTTCCAGTCCGACTACAAGTACGAGCCGCAGTTTGAGTACGCGCAGCCGGAGCCCAGGAGCGTGCTGGAGAAGTACCGAGAGGGATCGGGACTCTTCCTCGAACAGGTACGCTACCAAACATCCACCTCAGAGCTTTTCTCGAAGTCATTCCTTTTTATTTTATCCCTGTTTTTTTTTTTTTTTTTTTTAACTTTTCTGTGCTATTTTTCAGGCCTTTTTATTTATTTCTTTATTTATTCTTTACAAATTTCATGCTAATTTTGAGTAATTTCTTCCCAATGTTTAAAAGCA
>NW_024623166.1:0-6161 GCF_008729295.1 Plectropomus leopardus
AGAGGTATTTTTAGGTGATTTTAACTGTATACAAGTAGTGTTTTTTTCCTTTGACAGACACTGAATTCATGATCTGCCCACCTGTTGCTGTTGGATGCTGCTCATCAGTTGTTCTTGTCTCATCCTCAGCTCCGCGTTCAGCTGCTCCTGCTGGAGGAGTCGGGCGGTCGCAGCTTCCAGATCCTTCTGCAGCTTCCTCTCTCTGTCTCTGGACAGCAGGAACTCCCTGTCGAGCATCGCTGCAGCCGCAAACAACAACCAGTCAGGTTTGTAACTGTGAACTGTGATAACTGTAATGGTTTCATTCAAACAGAAGATGTGCTGAACGTGCGCCACTTGGACCTGTTTAGAAAAATAACCATAAAGTGTAATGTTTGAAAACCACAACACTTTAAACGTGGGGTTGTATATCAGCTGCAGACACTTCTGGCTCTTTTCAAACCTCATATCTGCACCGTGTGTCCTGATTCTTTACACACACATTTCTCTGGATCTCTGCTCAGTTTGCCGTCCTCGTCTCACACTTTACTGTGCACATCTTGCACGTTGTTGCTGCAGCTCCTCCTGATCACCAGCAGAGGTCGTTGGAGGTCAGATTTCTTAATGGCTCTTACAGTTCGACGTTTTCACAGATAATTATTTAATACTGTTTGTTAACGCGCAGCAGCAGACGGACACTGATGCGTTTCAGCCCGAGGCTTCTTCAGCTTTACTCTGTCATTTTGGGTGTGACCCTTATCGATCAGAGACCAGAAACCTGGTGATGATTGATCACCAGCTGATACAAATCAACATGATAATCTTAAACAATATAAACTTTGTAAACATATTTGTAATATTAAATTGGAAACAAGAAATTAATATTTGTTCTAAATCCATGAAAACAAGTACAGATTATTGAACCTAATTGCAGGAAAAATATGTATTTTTAGAGATCTGCAGAGGAAAATACACATCAACAGCTGATAACAACTTGTGCCCCGCATTTTACTCTTCTTTAAAAAAAATCTTTGTATCTAATCTAATCTAATTTTGAGTTATTTCTTCTCAAGTTGCTCATTGCCCGTCTCCTAATGTTTTGAAAAAACAATAATAATAATAATAATCAGGATTTTAAAGGGTTAATCCAATAATCAGTATTAGGAAAATTGTTTCATGTTTTACTGCATTTGTGACAAATCTGTAAAACCACTAAATATTTTCAACACACAAACAGCAGTTGTTCAAATCTTTATATTTAATTCCTTGTGTACAGAATAACAAGAAAACATTTACATTAAACATGTCTCTTTTAATAAAATATTAAGAAAAATAGTAATTTAAAAAATGTTCAGGTCATGAAAAATATAATAACTGTGTAGGTGACCCTTTGATTTCCATGAGTGCGGTTTGAGAAAATGCGTGTTTCTACAGTATCTATCACTACTGTGTCTGCAGTTATTTTGAAATGCTGCTATCTCGAGATCAAGTTAATTATTATTTCATCTCAAGATAACGACATAAACGGCTTTAGGGTTAACCGCACATTCGTTTATTTGTTGCAGGCCGCCACAACTCAATCATCCACCGCCACTGATAGATCTCTGCAGCTGGACCGCTCATTATTTTCAACCCTTTGAAACCGACATCAGTTTTTTTGTGTTGCGTTTGGATGCAAAACTGTATCTTTAATTATTAAAATGATACCAAAAAATATCTACATATATTTTTCAAATTTCAGCCTTTTTTCTGCGTCTTTTTTTTCCTTTGTTTCTGGTAATTTTTCTGTAACTTTTTATCTTTTTTTTTGCCAATTTTCGGGCCATGTCTTATTAAGATGCTCATCACCCTCTTCCTATGTTTTTAAAAGAAATCAAACCAGTTGCACGTAAATTCACACACTGTCCCTCAGCATCCAAAAATGACACAAGACGGGAAACTAGCATGTCATATTTCGGCGTGTAGGGTCACTGACTATGTGTCGCTATTTGAGAGTTGGGAGTAAAAATGTGTTTCCTCGTTATATCGATAATTTACTATCCTTATGCCTCTTTTTGTTGTATCCATGATGATTATAGGATGTTTTTTTAAGTGTTGCCTCATCCTATACCCCATAAACACATTCATTCAGATACGGTACACAGTGCAGAGTGTGCATTTCTTTATGATCCAGAATATATCGTTTTTTTCTTAAATCTGCAGCACTCTGCCACCTTTGTTTGCACAATGAATCTGTTGTCATGTAATTGTTGTTTTCAGATGATAATTCTGTTAAATATTATTTCCTCCTCATTAACTCTGACGATATTTAAAGCAGTAAATACACAAGAGAGACACTTTTACAATCAACGTGGCACAGTTTCATTTTCAAGTTGTGACCTTTGAAAGGAGTTAAGTTTTATCATCTACTGAGGAAATTCACAGGTAAATCCTGCTTCTGAAGTCATTAAAACACTTTTTATTAATTTATTGTTTTTTCTCTGTAAGTCATTTATTTTATGGCGTGGCAACAGATTTGAAAATTGACCTGATACATTCAGAAATCCAGAAAAAAGCAGGACGCATGAACTTCATATGTTAAATTGAACTTTAGATGACATCTGGTCCTCTGTATGTTACAGAATCTGGGTCTTTGTACTTATTGATGCTTCAGTGCAATTAACCCTATGAAACCTGAGCAGAAACATGGGAAGACAGCAATGGGCAACTTCAGAAATGACCCCAAAATTAGCAAGATATCAAAAAGTAAAAAGCAAATCACCTGAAAATAAAAAAGGATAAGAAAAATTATAAAACAAGAAAATAACTGCAAAAAGTGCTAAACAGTTATCATAATAATTTAATTAATAATTAATTAATATGAATAATTAATAATAATTAAATCAAATGAAATAACATTATTTGTAACATGATTTTAAATATAAAATGATCTCTATAGTTTCCTTCTTTTAAAGCAACATTTCAGGTAATTTTCATGTCACATTTTACAGATTTTTTTAATTTGAGGGATATTTCTTGCCAAGTTGCTCACTGCCCTTTTCCCTCATCTTTTCTTAAGAAATGAAGCTTTTTTTCAGGTTTCAAGGGTTTAAATGCTTTTAACCCTTTGAAACCTGAATTGACATCAGCATTCGTGTGCTGCATTTGGATGCCTCTTATACGCAAAAACACTCCTGAAATGTGAGCAAATTGGTTTGATTTCTTTATTTAGAAAAGAAAAAACAGGTAAAAGGCAATCAACAATATGTCAAGAAATGTCCTGCAAAATACAAGACATTTTAGAAAGCTGAAAAAAAGAGAGAAATTATCAAAAAAAAAAAAGAGAAAATGTCCAAAAACCTATAATTCTAATTTCTATAAGTATGTACTTAAAACTGTTACAGAAAGAATAAATATTTTATTCATATACATTATTTAATGATTATTTTTCCCCCGGTCATTTCATCGTTGGTTTTCATTTTTTTCTTTCCATTATACTTTTCACGTAACCCTTTTTTGTTATTTCTCACTAATTTTTGGGTCATTTCTTGTTACGTTGCTCATTGCCTTCTTCATGTTTTTGAAAGCAATCCACCTCATTTTGCTCCAGTTTCAAAGGGTTAAAAGACATCTGAATGCAGCAAAAGAAAACTGATGCTGGTCCTGGTTTCAAAGGTTTTTATAAATGAATGAGAGAAGACAAATACCAAAACAGACAAACGAGGAATAATAGAGGTCAAGATGAGTCTGAACTCGTGTTGTCGAGTCACGATTTTATGTTGTAAATGTGTAACTTTCTTCTCTGAGGTCAAAGCTTACCTTTGTCCTGAGCCAGGCGGGTGCACTTGGCCGTCAGATACTGGATCTGACTGTAGTCTTCGTCCCTGTGCGTTCGGAAAAACCTCCTCATGCTCATCGCGGTCTGAACTTTTCTCTGTGACCTCTATTTAAAGCTTCATCCAGCGTCCCATGATCCTCCGGGCAGGTGTGGTCAGACTGGACTCTGCTGTATTTCCCCCTCGCTGTGCACAGAGTCTGTCTCACAGCAGATCTGTACCTGAGCACACCTACGAAAGGGCAAGTTTAAGCATTAATCCCAGCTGCTGTTTTCATAACACGGAGGCAAGGCGTGTGTGTGTGTGTGTGTGTGTGTGTGTGTGTGTGTGTGTGTGTGTGTGTGTGTGTTCACACCTGGTGAGTTTTGTTTCCACCGGTCCCCTGCTTGTATCAATAGGAAAACTATGACCTGTTTTGTGCACAAATTAAAGGCTTGATCTGACGTTAAATGCAAATTTAGTCTTTAAGATTTTTCCTCCTAAGGCGTCGTGAGCTGAAGCAGGTCGGGCGTGTTGCGTCTAGCAGCAGCCTCGGGTTAGTTCTTTTATGATTTAGGATTGCGTAAGTGATTTTATAGAGGAAAATGTCGTTGGCATCTAATTACGTCTTTTATTTGGTGCATCAGATGTGTCATTATTGCATTTCAGAACTTTTATGTTGAACATACTCTGAAACCGTTTAGTTTCTGGTCATTTTCTCATGAGATACTGCAAGATAATATGCAGCTTCTGTGTATTATATAGCCTAAAAGCCACTAGACCCATGTTAAATATGTAAACTGATGATGATTTGTTTATTTAAATTATGAAAACAATGTTCACACTCAGCTTTCATCAATACGCAGTCTGTGTCATTTGGTCATTTGTGCTTGTGTCCGTTCTGTGATTGTCTGCAAGAAGCTGATGTAATTTGACTTTTTATCCAGTTCAAAGCTGCATTTTAACAATGCATGTCAGATCTTGGTTGTTTTTAACTAAATATTGTTGATTTTAGTCAGAGAAATAAGCTGAGCAAACATTAGCAGCAGTTTCTGTCATGCCAAACTGAATTAGAAAAACGCAGATTTTCAACATGAAACTGTTTTATTCTGTGTTTTTACTGGTTTTAATCGCCTGATCTGTTTGTTTTGGAGAGCGAGAGACCTCTGTGGATAATTCAGCTGCCAGTTAAAAAAAAAAAACCTACACAATGAACACTGAGGGAATTCTAACTGGGAGAAATTTCAACTGGTTGCAATCTGCAGTCTTCACCACTAGATGTAGCTAAATTCCTCTTAATCCTTAATTTTTATTTTTTTTATTTTAAGATGATTGACTGATTGATTGGGGTAATTTCTTCAAGCTGATCTTCGATTTTCAAAATGTTTCTAAATGTCATCAAGACAATTTTCTCAGTTCTCAAAGGGTTAAACAATAATTGTGATTTTGTGAATTGTTTACATTTCTGTGAATGAGACTTCGTGATCTCACTTTACTCTTTTTTCTTCTCAGAAAGGAGCCGACAGTCTAACTGCACCTTTTACTTCATATATGACGCCAGCAGAGGGAGACAAAGTACAGCTCCTCCTGACAGGAAACCAGTGTATGTTTATTTATGTTTTTATTTATTCAGTGAGTTTAGAAGTTGTTGTCAACATAAAAGCACTTTTTTACTGACTCAGTTAAGAGATGTTGAGGCTCAGTCTTCCTGCAGGAGCAGCTACCAGGAAACATTTTTTTTTATTATCAGTCTCTGTGATTCAGTTCAGGTTTGTAGAGTTTTATAGTTTCATAAAACACTATTTCAGGTTATTTGCCATCCTTAAAATCATACATTTCTTGTTTTAAAAGTTCACTCAGCACATTTATATGGATGAAATTAAAAGAGCCGGTTAAAGTCTCAGTGATGCTTCATGAGTTTGTAATAACCCCACGTCGAGAGGCCTGCTTCAAAAAGTTGGTAAATGTTTTGTCTTTTTAAAAATATCAGTCCTGTGTTATTACATTTATTGCATTGAAAAGGAAAACAGATTATTGACAGCGGTTTTGGAAAGTTTGCACACTTTGTTGTGTTATATATTTCTTTTGGTATAATTTTTAAAAATGTAACCATTTTAGTCATCAATCTACATCCAATAACACAGAAAACACACTTTTAAGGAGAAACAAAAGGTGAAGCCTCTCGAGGACGTCTGAACACGTTTGTAAATGAGAGATATGATTAAATATTTTTTCCCATTTTTTTAAATAAATGTGCAAACATTTACAAAAACATATTAAGTCCCCTATTTAGTATTTATAAGCACTTAAAGCCAACTACAACAACAACAACATAGTGTGTTGCAAATAAATGTTAATCTTTATATACTGCTAATAAAAAACTAAATA
>NW_024623167.1:0-1516 GCF_008729295.1 Plectropomus leopardus
GTTTGTATACAGATAGAATTTTGTATTTTTTATGTTTCTTGAAAATCTGAAAATTTTATTTGTTTTTTATTAGTTTTCTTAGTTTTAAAAAATTTGAAAATTTGAGGGTTTTTTTCTTTGAAGTCTTTATTATTTTATTTACCTATTAAATTTTAACATTTTTTTGTATTGGTCTTCCATATGCTTGTATATAGCTATCATTTAGTATAATTTGTTTCTTAAAATCTTTAATCATTATTTTCTTGTGAAATTATTTTTTAATGTATTTTTCTTTTACTTGATGTCTTGAATGTTTTAAATTGATAAAATTATGTATCATTTTAGTTTCTTCAAAATCCAACAAAGAAAAATGAATGTGAGGAAATGACCTTTTTGACGTTCATATGAAAAATCTTTTAAACAAAAACATTTTTAAAATGAATAAACCACCACCCTTAATTTTCTAAACTGTAAATAAAAATGTTTGTCTTATTTGTTTTATATTTTACACTTTATAAATAAACTTGTCAGCAGTTTGAAAGATATTCTCTGGACGGCACAGAAAAAAAAAACGACTGTTTTAGAAACTGACTGGAAAAACTGCGTAACTGTCCTTTAGGGAGAGTTTTCTTGACTTTTGAGGAAAATTTCGGCACATATTTGCTTTTTTAACAGCAAAGCTGAACTCGTGTGATATTCTGATTTCCCGACGGCTGTTTGTCAAATACAAACTGACAGAAAACTACAGTACTGCTGGAAGTAACAGTATTACTTCATGACAGAGTGATAAAAACATCTGTTTCTGTCCTCCTCCTCCTCCTCCTTTTCTTCCTCCTCTGAGCTCCTGAGATTTATTTTCATTTACGAAAAAACTTTCCATTGCGGTTGGAAACTCATATAAAACAAATGTTTCTCCCTTTTTTCTCTCATGAACACAAAAAACTGAGCTCCTCTGTTTCTCCTCCTCCTCCTCCTCCTCCTTCATCCCTCCATCACTGCTCCATCATCCCTGCAGGAGTCAAACTCTCCTCCTCCTCCAGTAGGTGTGTGTGTGTGTGTGTGTGTGTGTTGGTGTAGGAGGGAAACACACACACAAACACACACACACACACACACACACACACACACACACAGCTGGCCACATCCATAACAGAGTGTGTTCTCGGCCTCAACAGGCTGCTGTTCTCCTTCAGTGTGTCTGTCACTGTGTGTGTGTGTGTGTGTGTGTGTGTGTGTGTGTGTGTGTTCTCCGCAGAGATGCTTCACTTCAACACCAACTGACTCCAACTGCTGCTGCCTAGTGTGTGTTCATCTACTGTGACTCTACTGCGCCGGACAAAGTACTCTGATCATTTACTGCAGAAAAAATACTAAAACCACACTTTGAAAATACGCCACTACGAGTAAAAGTACAACATCCACAAGCTTATTGAAGTTTAAGTGCACAGTTAGTTTAAATGTAGAGACGGTTTGTCTCATTTCAGTCTCTTTTCTTCTTCCTGTTGTGATAACTGTGTGTGTGTTGATGCATGTGTCC
>NW_024623168.1:0-3484 GCF_008729295.1 Plectropomus leopardus
ATACGTATTGATATTATTTTCTGGTAATTTCTTTTTATTTTCATTCATTTATTTCATTTCATTTATTTATTTTTGACTATTTTCTAATACTTCTCCCTTGTAAAAACACATTTTCAGGTCATTCTCTTGTCACTAATGTCTCGCTATTTGTGGGACATTTCTTGCAAGTTGGTCATTGCCTTTTACCCCCATGTTTTAGAAAAAAATCAAACCAATTTTGTTAAAAAGTGTTTGTATACAGTACAAAAAAACTTACATCAATCCTGGTTATTTCAGGGGTTAACAGATAAAGTTCACTGTCTGGAGGTCAGTTTATCCACCCTTTTCCAATATGTCTCCTGTTGTATAAAAGCATTATATGTTAGAAATTCAATAACCAAAACATGTATGCCAAATAATGCAACAGTGAAATGAATGTCCATGCTGCTCTCCTGTCAGAGTGGACAGACAGAGAGAGGGGACGATGGATAAACGGATGCATGGGTGGACAGATGTGAGGGACACATTTGCATGGTGTGCAGCAGCAGCGGGACAGCTCTTACATGCATTCAAATGAGTGAGACAGCTATCATGCTCAGTGCATCCTCTGGGTGGAGGCAACGAGGGGGAGGCGTGGGCGGTTCAGCCACCCTGGGGCCACAACAGCAGCTCAGCAATAACAAAGCAGAGACGGCTCCCAGCTCTGCAGCTGTAATCCTTAATCAACAGCTGGGATTAGAAAGCGAGTTCCCTCTGAAACTGCAGTGATGGACAGAGGGAGGGGGAGATGAGGATAAGAAGGAGATGAATGAAATCAGAAAAAAAACAAACAGAAAAAAAGGTAAGAGTTTAAAAAATGAGGAATTGAATTGAATTGTGAGGGATAATAGAAGATAAAACAAATCCCAGCATGAGGGATCAAGAGGAAGAATTGGTGTCCAGCAGCTGCTCACAGCTGCACATGAGCCTCTGACACACAGGCCTCGCTCTGCTGTCCTCTGTATTCAAACTTCAGCAGGAAACCAGTTCCTCATTTACCAGATTCAAGAGCCACAGTTTAATTATTACTCAGGTGTTATAGCACATGTGGCTGACACATGACACACAGATCCACTGACAGATTTATTTGTCTCAACACAACCGCCATGAAGTGTTGACATTGTACATTTCTAAGAACCACTGATATATAACATTTGTTTATTATTATATAAGGGGTATGTTGAATGTTTTATCAAAGCTGTAGTTAATGTGTGGTTAAGTTTGATGGTTAGAAAAAGATTTGGCTCAAAATACCCGATTCTGGGGGCACACTCTGCTGGAAATTCAGTAGTGTATTATAATAACTAAAATAAAATAAAACAAAAACAAAAACAAAATTGTACCACTGTCCCGACAGGAAACACAATGATCTCTTGATAAAAAAACAACAGCTTTTTATGCACTTATTCCTGCAAAAAATGCAGCAACATCCTGGTAAAACAAAACAAAACAAACAAAAAATGCTTTTCAGGCATCTCTCCCAGCAGGTAATGTGCAGAGATGTCTTGGTTTAGAAAAAAGAAAACAAACAAACAAAAAACACTTTTCATGCCACTGTGCTGGCAGGAAATGCAATGATGTCTCATTATTATATATTTGGGATATGTTGAAATTTTGTTTGAACAAAGCTATAGGTGTAGCCAGCTTTGGCACAAAAATCACTTAGTGATGGTTAGAAAAAGATCATGTTTTGGCTTAAAATACCCAATTTTGGGGGCACAATCCCCACAGGAAACGCAGTGATTTCTTGGTAAAACAACAGCCAAATTACTTAATGGAAAAAGAGACTTGCAACTCTACTTTGACTTTACCCCAAGTGACTTAAGACTTGTAACTTCACTTTTTCCATCTGTCACTTAATGTGGGCACAGATGTAACCATGCGAACAAACCTCGAGCAAACTGATTTAAATAAGCAACGAAGAAAGAAATGTTCTGCAAATTGCTAGAAATTAGGAGATTTAGGAGTTATTTTTTACGAGCTAGAGAAAGATGTCCTGAAAACTTTATTTATAATCGCCACAAATTATATTTAAGATTTAACAACTAATTTCATGCTAATCTTTGAGTCATGTCTTCATAAATTGCTCTTGCCGTATGTGACCATATGACCAAAAGCAACGTTTTGAAGTGTTGATCAAGATCCTTTATAAAAAAGAAAAAAAAGGAAAAAGAAAGAAATGTTCTGCAAATGGAAAAAAAATGGAACATTAAAAATGCTTTTTTTAGGAAAGGAAAAATCTTGGGAAAAATTATATTTATAATTATCACAATTACAGATTTACAATTATTTTGCAGAATTATTGTTATTTTAGCACTTTTTTCAAGAAATTTCCTTGTTCTTGTTCTTTAACTTCTTGTATTTTTATTTATGTATTGACTCATTTATTTATTTTATTGTTTTAACTAATTTCTTACCAATTCTTAAGTTGCTTTTGGTGTATATATCCATACAAACAAATGCAGCCATTTGAAACGTGGATCGACATCAGTTTTTTTGTGCTGCGCTCAGATGCTTTTCACTGGTATTGAAACCCTGATCAAACTGGTTTAATGTCTTACAAAAACATGAAAAAAGGCAATGGGCAACCTGAAAAGAAATTTCCTGCAAATTGCAAGAAATAAGTAAATTCAAAATTGATCATTATTGTTTTTTAAAGCTGGGGAACATTTTTTAAGAACTATATTTCTAATTATTAGAATTACATATTTAAAATTATATTGCAAAATTGTTGATTTTTTAGCACTTTTTTTCTAGTAATTTCCTTATTTTTCTTTTACTTTTATTCTTTATTTATTTATTTTTATTTTTGTTTTACTAATGTCTTGCCAAGTTTTGGGTCACGTCTTCTTAAGTTAGTCATTGCCTTGTTCCCATATTTTTGTAAAAAATCAAATCTGTTCAGTTATCAAAGCCTTAAATTAAACAAACACAACAATCCTACTATATCTTGAACAGCACTGATGAACATTCATTGGAAGACTGTAGCTTCTAAAAAAATTTGTCCTTGAGTAACATGATTTGTGAATAGACGGGTTTTCACAGGATACTGACCACAACGCTGACTTCCTGTAACAGTAAAGTTGTATCACACCACATGACAAAGCTTTGAAGGTTTCCACTGGTTTCTACATCGCTGATTATAACACCGCAGCTGCTTTGCATAATGTCCTAAAAAAAACGTCACGCAGTATGTTGCCTTCATTTCCCAGAACACTCATCAATATTCACTGAAAGTGATTCACCCTACAGAGTGTACGAGAGCTAAACTGTAAGCTATTAGTGTAAGTGCTAAATGTGGGAGCTACAGAAGCAACATTTATGAACAGAAATGTATTTTATGTCATTTTAGCTTTTGGATCCTGAGCAAATTTAATTAAAAAAAAAAACATTGTTAAATTGTTAAACAAGTTAAAAAATATACAGGAAAATGACCTGAAAATAAGCAAAAAAAAAAAAAAAAAAA
>NW_024623169.1:0-4526 GCF_008729295.1 Plectropomus leopardus
GGCCCCAAAAAGGGGCCCGAACAATGAAAACTGGAAATCTCCCACTATGTATGCAGTGCAATGTATATATTTTTTTACGTTTGAAATGTATTAGATATATTTCAGAAATGTATTATTGCTGTTATTAATATGCAAACTGGTTATCTTACTGTGCTGTGGGGTGTTTTTGAGGTCATTCATGTGTTTCGGTGCGTGCGCGTCTGCAGCTAAGCAATTAATAATAATAACAACAATAAGTTATCTTGAATAACCCACGGACGTTGCTTTAGACCGTATTCATCATAATGATTTCAGCTCAGTGAAAACTTACCTTCTGTTTGACTTTTTTTTAGGAAAAATGTGCATTTTCATTCACTGGAAAAGCGCCAGCAGGACAGTATTTCATCTACCTGATGGTGGAGGACTTCATACCGAAGCCCAAAACAAGCGTCCCCACGGCCGACGAGCCCCTCAGCTCTGTCCCTGTGCACCTGTCGCTCACCGGTGAGTCTGTCCAGCAGACATCAGCGTCATTAATGCTGCCTGTGCGTGTCATTAAACACACACAGACTCACAGAAACGGGATAAATAACTACAGTGTTGAAGCAGAAAACACAATATTTTCAGTTTAAGTTGTGTCCCATTTTTAGTCCTTCCTTTTTCTCTCCTGTCCTCTGTTATAATTTAGAGTTATAGAAATGTATCTTACTCTCCTTATTTCCTTTTTGTCCTTTTTTTTGAGAGTTAAGTGATAGGGTCAGAGAGGGAGAGTTGATTATCATTTAAGGAACTTATGTCCAAATTTCGTAGTTGATCATTGATTTGAGGTTATTGTGACTCAGGCAGAAGAAGTGGTTAACTGTGGACGAGGTTTTGTTGAAATAAGCTATTTTTTTTGGTTTTGGGAGACAAATTTTTTCAAGTGATATATGATCTATCAGAAGATTCTTCCAGTATGTAAAATTTGTGTTATTTTTGGATTTCCAGTTTGATTTCATTTTTGATTTGATTTGATTTGATTTATTTCGAACATGTGAAAAGGAAATGGAGAAATAATTATACAAAAGCAGACAGACAAAAAAATAATATTTACTGACAATAAAAAAATAAAGTGAAAGAAATGGTCAAACACACGATGACTTGGTTTACATTTAAAGGAATCAGATAAAGTACAAATTTATTTAAATCTTTTCTCCATATGTCATTGAATTTTAATTAACCTGCTTCCTTATCAGTTTAAACTTATACTCTTATACTTATACTAAACTTATACTTATACTCCACAGCCTCCTTTTACCCCATGTGTAATAATAATAATAATAATAATTATAATAATTTAACACTCATGTATAAGAGATAAAATAAACACATTAAAGAAAAAAACAAATGATAAAAAGAGAAAAAATCCACAGTTTTCAAAGAGTTGTAATTCTGATAGATCGCCGAGGATGCAGACCTGTGGGGATAAATAATCAATAAATTCTTGTTTCCAGTGGAGGAGTCGACTTCCATCTGCAGCGCTGAGCCCGTGGCAGCAGACGAGACCCCCACAGAGGACTCCTCGATGTCCATCCTGCCGTACCAGCAGAAGCAATTCAGCGTCGACTTTACTTCAGCGCAGGAGCGGTGCGTCCTCTGTGGCCTCTTTGATATTTCACCGTTTATTTATAAATGTAGATCCAAATAACAATAATACTTAAAAAGACGAGTGAACGTTGAATTAAAGGTTTCTCTCTGTGTTTCCAGCGTTTTAGAGATCGCAGTGGTCGGCCCTCCTGAACTCCACAGAGTTGGTTTCAAATCAGTCGGCTCCCTGTCGACCATGACCATGGCCTTTGTCCGCTCCGAAAACAAACTGGCACGCCTTTTACCCATCTGCTTTGCAGCAAATACAAAGAGGTAAGTTATTCTGTAAACTGAATGCCACTAATGCTGCCAGACAAACACTCCTGCCCCCCCATGAGGAGAAAAAAGTGGAAAAATTCTGTATGAAAGACGCTTAAAATAGCCAGCTCAATGCATATATTTTCCTTTATGTCTAATACAGTAAATATTTAAATGCCTCTATTAGTAATTAGCACCAATATTGTGCTAAAAAAGTAGTTTAAAGTGTAGTAGTATTCCTATTTACCAGATATTTAACACACCTGGAATATTTGTCCGTAAGTCTGTACTACTCATACTACCAATAACTTATAACAGGATTCTTCATCACTTTTCTTGTGCTGCGTTCAGATGCCTTTCACAAGCTATTTAACCCTTTTGAAACCTGCGTAAATTGGTTTGCTTTCTTTGGAAAACATGTTGAAAAATGGAATGAGCAACTAGGTAAGAAATGTCCCATATTTTGCAAAAAAAAGTGTTTATTTTAAAAAGCTAGAAAAACATATTTAAAGCCAAACTATATTTATAATTATCAGAATTATACATTAATTTTTTTAGATACAACATTACAGATAGATTTTAGATACATTTTTAAGCCCTTTTTTCGCTCATTGCCTTTTTTGTGTGTGTTTTTACTTTACTTTTTTACTTGTGTGTCTTTCTTTCCATGTTCTTCAAAAAAAAAAAAAAAAAAATCAAGCGTGTTTGCCCAGGTTTTAAAGAGTTAGTGGTCATATTAACGAGAAGGAGGGCATGAAAGGGTCTATGGTTAACCACTAAATAAGTCCAAGTACAACAGTTTATTTACTGAATTTTTGTATTTACATGATATATGTATATTATATCTTCTTAATCTCAATGGGACCAACCTGGTTAGATAAAGGTTAAATCAATAAAATAAATAAATAAACCAATCTTGTCCACACAAACACAGATGTGCATAATGTACATATAAAAACAAGTAACTACAGGGCAACCCTCGAGGTTAAAAACACACCCAGGCCTCGACCTGTTTCGTGTAAATCTTCCCCCTCTTATCCTCCAACACACAAACACACAGCTTCCTCTGCCACAGAGCATTTTTAGCTCATGACATGATTTGCACTTCTTGTCTCTCCAGTTTGCAGTCGGAGCCCAGATGCGTGTGGCTGTATCAAAGTAAGAACTTCCAAAAAATGTCATGAGAATGCCAGTTATGCTTCAAAGTGCGCCACTTCTCACCTCACTGCCGGGTTTCTCACAATCGATTCAAAATATGCCTTTCCTTATCTTTTCAGGAGAGATGATGGCGCTCCCTGCTGGAACAGGTGAAGAAAACATTACTCTCTGTTGCATATGTGTGTTATTTAGATTTAAAGTGTGCAAATAATGCACGTGAAAGGGAATATTTTAAGAATCAAAGACTCCGCTGCTGTCGGCCTGCAGAGCTGAGGTGTGAGAAGACAGAGATGACTCTGGTGCTCCCGATCACCTCGCTGAGCGACATCGACCTGGCCGAGCTGCAGCTCAACAGCCCCAGCTGTCCCGTCACCTTCAACAGCACACACCTGACGGCACGCATCTCCCTGAGCGACTGCGGCACCAAGATTGTGGTAACACGCCTCACCTTTCTGCCTTAGTTTCTTTCTTAGATTTAATACATTTTTAAACCCTCCTGACATGTATGCAACACATTTCAAATAAAAACAATTTCATTTTTATACACAGCATTTCAGAAAGAGTTCTCCAGTTTTCATTGTTTGGGCTCTTTCTGGGGCAAGAAAACCCACTTTTATTTACTTTTTTTGTCCCACAGTGTAAATTATTGAGCAGAGCAATATTAGTTTCATGTTCTGTAGCTTATATCACATTTTCCTACGTTTATTTATCACATAGAAAGGGATCACAGCAGAGCTGTAAGAGTAACTTAACACCGCCTGAAGTCGCCTGTGGTTTAAAGGGACAGTTCACCCGAAAATCAAAATGACATATTTCCTCTTACCTGTAGTGCTATTCATCGGAGATGGTCGAGATGTGAAGTGTTCCTTCAGCTGTGGCTCGTGCAGGTGTACTCCAGTGTCGGGTGTGGTCACAGGTGTAAGACAGCACACCTGTGACCACAGCTGAGGTCAAACAACTTTTTCAGTTTCTTTCAACCACGATCAGGCGGTAAAACGTTGTCCGTCAGTCGGGGGTGTTAAGTTACTCGCTAAATTCAAAAACATTTTGCACGCACAGATTATTCATCTGAATGTGAATTTAAATAGTCCTCCTTTTACTCTCCCTTCTTAACAGCACGCTGGTTCAGAGCTGGTTTACACCAACACCTTGAAAACGGTGCGTGAGTACACTATGGTGAGCCGACGGCCCACGCTGACCCTCCCTCTGGCCTGCCGGATCCCCGGAGTCCAGGTGGGAAAACCGAACTTTGAGATTGCCATGCCCAAAGAGAAGGAGGTCTTCGGTGAGATCGCTATATGGATAGAATTACACTTACCTGGAGAAGGGCCGCTGGCCAAATTTACACGCAGCCCTAAGTTACGCTCCCTCAGCGTGCTGCCACGACGAGTGCGTCGAGAAGCAGAATCACCAACAGAGAGCTCTGATAACAGCACCTCCTTTGATAACAGCACCTCCACCAGCACCTCCTCTGATAACAGCACCTCCTCTGATAACAGCACCTC
>NW_024623170.1:0-3171 GCF_008729295.1 Plectropomus leopardus
CCCGTTGGGTAATCCGCTCCCGGTCTCCCCTCTCTGGGATTACGTGGTTCGGAGCCCCGTGGAGATCAGGAGCCGCAGCTTCAGTCTGACTGAACTGGTTTCATTGATCCGTATCGGCTTTTTTTTGTGCTCTAATCAAACACCCGAAGGTTTCTGAGCAAAAAAATAACTGAAACTGTGAACAAATAAACGTATTCTTTATCCACACTGTCAAACAGGACCCGAAAACTGAGACACGACCCCAAATGTGACACCTGAGACGGACGAAGACCTGATGTTTCAGCTGGTTCTCCCACTGAGGCCACGTCAGAACCAGGACCAGAACGGCCCTGCTAAAAACAGGAAAGTCTTTCTTTTGTAAAACAAAATAATGAAATATCTTTTTCTGGACATTTATTCCTTTTTGATACTATTTTTGTAAAAACTAATTTTCAGGTCATTTTCTTTTTAGTCATTTCTTTAATTTGTGGGACATGTTTGTTGGTCATTGGCCTTTTTCCCATGTTTGTTTTCATTTTATCTTTATTTTATTTTTTTTTTCAAACGAATATGCTCAGGTTTCCCAGGCTTACGTTGCGTCCCGTCAGGATCCTCGCTCATGTTCAGACCTGAGCCCTGCAGTCTGCCTGCAGCGTTTAAAGCTGCTGAAACAGCAGCGACACCTGAGCCGGCGGCTCGGAGCAGCGGCGACAGTTTGGAGGAACAGTTGATCATTTCTTGCTGTTTAACCAGAAAACAAACAGTTTTGGAGCGTTTTTTTGGGCGTCTGAGGCGAGGACGCAGTAAAGCCTCCCACCTGTGAGCGCTGTCTGCTGGCTCTGAGTTTTGGGCCGCGTTCAGACAAGTTAACCTGGGAATTCCTCCATCTCGGCTCCGGTACAGCTCACCATCTGGCAGATTAGCTGTTAAAACGCAGCGAAGTGAAGTTAAGCGGCGCTGGCAGCCTCGCCGCTGTCAGACGCTACATTTTGGAGGCGCGAGGACAAAGAGCGGGAAGTTTTTCATTTGCTTCCAAAAGTGGATTTTTCATAGAAGCTTTTAGACGGTTTAATCGGGTCAAACGCTGCAGCTGCACACACGCACGCCATAATAAACCTGTTACAGCTTTTCAAAAGACGTGAAGGAAAATATGCGCAACAATAAAACCAGAGAATATGAAGAATATTTCCTTTTTTTCCACAAGATTAAGACAATAAATCTGACTTCAGGACTCATCCGTCTTCAAATGATCCCAAACTGGATCCAACCAAAACTTCACAGACGTCCAGCACGCAGCACCAAAATAAAATGCCACACGAACAACACGAAGACTTCCTGTCTGCACGCGTGACTTAATGGTCACGAAACATGAACTCCGGATTAAACCTGAATTCAGAGTCCACACGAAGCAAAGAGTTTCAGTGAAGAGAAGATTTTGTCTGAACGTACCTGATGAGGAGCGACGATGGAGGAGAAGACGCACACATGGAAAAAAAGAAAATGAGATATTAGTTCACCGACCGTGAGCATCCTCTTCTGTCAGGGAGGCTTTTAACACTTATTATTAACAATTATAACAATAAACTATAGCACACTTCATACGAGAAATGCAGCCCAACGTGCTTTAAAAGAAAGAAATGAAATGCACCGAGTGCTTCACATCAACACAGAAGACAAAAAAAAACGAAATCAGAACAGAACACACAGAATGCATCTTCACTTAAATAAATCCCACTTTATAAAAGTAAGATAAAAAAGGATAAAATTGTGCACAGAATGCATAAGATGGAAAATAAAATAAATTGACATTATTAATAAAACAAAGCTAAAAATAGAGAGCATAAATTGCACAAAATGTAAGAAAATACAACATTTAGATGTGCGGCAGCGTAAGTGTGAAGCAAAATGCAGAAACAGATTATTTAGAGCTAAAGTGAAGAGATGCGGTTTTGGCTTCTGATATCGATAGGCAGTGTGTCCCAGAGCGACCCCGATATCATTTAAAACATGAAAAAGCAATCAGCAATGAAACATGACGTCCCACAAACTGCAAAAATAATTAATAAAAGGTGACAAGAAAATGAAAATGATCTTTTTAAACAAGAGAGAGACAACAAACAAATAACTCGAGAAAAATATCAAGAAAACAATATTTATCATAATATTACTCACACATTTTTTGTTAAATTTGTAATATTAACAAATATAATAATAAAAATTTGATCTTTGGTCATTTCTTGTTAAGATGCTCATTGACTTTTCATATTTTTGACAGAAATCAGGTTTGCTCAGGTTTCAAAAGGTTAACCTGATACTGATTTTAGTGTAGTGGTTTAACTATGTTTTCCTGTTGTCCTCGTCCTCAGAGGTACCCCCCCCCCCCCCAACCCCTTACCCCAGGCACCAAGAATCCGTGGCACCTCGAGTTGTGGATGCAAAATATGAGTGTTTACGTTATTTGCAATAAATTTGCAATAAATTTGCAATAAAAGTTTTAAAAGTTTAATATCAATTATCATTTTCTGTGAGAATTAACTGGGGAAAAGCACTAAAGGGTAACGTGCTACAATGTGAAACGAGTATTTAAGTCGGATTTAACCCCTCGTCTGCTGCCTCTCTGAGGACAAAGTTGTCCCGTTAAGTGTCAGGAATCTAAGAATAGAAAGTCTTGTTTTCTGGAGTGTAAAGCGAGCAGCAGGCGGGTTTTAAAAGGAGGTCAGAGCTGATGATTACGGCACAAACCGGACCGTAAAACTCTCGAGACAAACTGTCAGGAAGCAGTTTAAACCCTGAACACCTGAACAGCAGCAGCACGGCCCACCGCTGCTATTAATACAGAAAAACAGGTCAACTAACTGCAACCAGGCAGAGCTGAAGTGTGAGTACACCCTGAGTCAACCGCCACATCAACACACACACGCATGCATGCACACACACACACACACACACACACGCACACACACACGGAGACACACACACGGAGAGAGACAACACACTGTCAGGTTTGACTGGCAGCTCAGAATCTGGAAATATTTTCAGTTTGGAAGGTTTAAAAGATAGAGAGGATGAATCTGCAACACACACACAC
The DNA here is from genome assembly GCF_008729295.1 of Plectropomus leopardus. Lineage (NCBI taxonomy): Eukaryota > Metazoa > Chordata > Actinopteri > Perciformes > Serranidae > Plectropomus > Plectropomus leopardus. Next base: position 3,068 of record NW_024623170.1, read on the forward strand.
ACACACTCACACACTCACACACACGCACACTCACACACACGCACACTCACACACATGCACACTCACACACACACGCACACACACCCACACACACGCACACACAG
>NW_024623171.1:0-4327 GCF_008729295.1 Plectropomus leopardus
ATTATCATTATTTATTATGTTCTGTGTAAAATGTCAGGGATTTTTTGTGCTTTCATGTATGCTTCTATTCCTGTTTTTCTGACATATTTTGTGAAATAAAGTTGTAAAAAAATTCTAATAAATTTAGGGATATTTTTACAGCGTAGAGTACTCTGAAGCCTCACATACGGTTATTTTCCGTCTCTGCTTCTCATGCCCCAGAGCTCCTTATGAGCAGCACGGTGCATATGTGGCTGCATGTGAAGCAGCACGAGGAGGAGAAGGCATCAGACGGGGAGCTTGTTGGTCTATTTGTGGCGCAGCGTTTCTCCCTGACAGGCCCAGGCGGTGGGAGGGGACCGGCGTGACGGCGGACGCAGACAGTCGGGGACTAAATAGAAAGAGTTGCTCATTCACATGCGAGCGTCTCCAGCCTCCCACCACACGGTCCTGACTGCGAAGCCATGATCAGTGGGCTGGAATCCCTCTGTTTACCCTGCTAAAAATAGATTACACACACTGCGATGACGTGGCATCTCGTGACAAGACCCCCCCCTCCTCCTCCTCAGCCCCTCACCCTCCTCCTCCTCCTCTCTCCTCCAGACTGTACCGACGAGCCAGTCATGCCGTTATTGGTATGCAACCCTCAACCCGGCTGCATGCCACCTCTCCTCAAAATCATGTCTGACGTATCTTTGGAGAAAAAAATCTGGCGTAGAGGAGATGAATATCAAGGAAAAAAGAAAGGATGGATGGACAAGACGGGGATGGGGAGGAAGGGTGGGGAGAAGGAGCAAGTGAAGGAGGAGGCGGCAATCAATACCATGAGTCATTCTTTCTGCGGTGGCCGCTTCCTAACAGCATTCATTAAAAGCAAACCTAATCATTTTGGCCTGATAATCAGATCCTGTGAGGCTCCATCTTCTTTCACTCCGAAACCGCCGCGCACATTAAAATCTGAACCTGAAATGGGAGGAAACAGGACCAGTACATTATGTACTGGAGCTGATGGTTGTGGTGATAGTGAAGTGGCTTCAATTACGAGTTCAATTAGAAGGTGAAATCTTTAGATAACATACTGAGTTTTAGCCACGCTGTTGGTCCGCCAGACTGAAATATCTGAGCACCTAAGGCTGGATTTACACTACAAGACTCGATTCATTATTCTGATTTGTTGCCTATATCCAATTTTTTTGACCACCTGCTTACATCTACTTACATCCGATCTCTGCATTTACACCTGCTGAAACCTGGCGTGAAACACTACACATTCGTAAGCTAAATTTGAAATGTCCACATAAACGTGTGTGTTTTGAAACGAACCCTGTATTTTGGCCTGAACAGTTTCATCGGCCCAACAGCTTGGAGATCTACAGTAAGATTCATATATATTTTACTGTACTGCACAGTGTACTGACTGTGGGAATTTAAAGCCCGGTGGCGACAGGCAGGCTGAGAAACTCTTTCCAGGTTTAAAGTGTTCTTCCTAGAAAGTTTTGGCCGCTCTGCAGCATCCGTCTAAATAAGTTACAGGCTCGGTGTGGATCACACCTCCGGCAGCACCTCTTTAGTGTTTTCACCTTCAGGGTCTAAGAATAGCTCCAGCTCTGGAGATGTCTGCATTGTTAGCAGGATGTACAGGACATGTGGAGCAAGGACATGTCAGGTTTTATACTGTATATAAAGTGAGAGAGCAAGTGAGATGTGTTTGTATTGTTCTTCACAGGAGGACGAGGAGGAGGAGAGAAAGGTAAAAAAACACACACAAGGTGATATAATTTAAAAAAGACAAAGTGATGCACGGGGAGGGTTCACTTCTATAGCTAAAGCTATTAGTCAGTTTACTGATTAGCTAATTGCACAGGTGTAGATTTCAGGGGGACGCAGGAGATATATCCCTTAAATATTTACAACATGTGCATTTGTCCACTGCAATAAAAACACGAGAGTAGCAGAGGACATTCATTTTGACAAAATTAAAGACACTTACACCACAAATAGATGCTGAAAGACTGAAACTGGTGCATAAAATTCACCTGAGTGCAGATAATTAATTGTTGGACACTTAAAATCTTCTAGCAGGATCCCCCAAACCCCTCTTTTTTTTGTGCGTCCCCTGAACCTACGTCCTGGGTAAATCAACAAGAACTGGCATCATTACTATTAAACTGGTATTATTCCAATTAGATCTGCTTTTTTATTTATTTATTTTTATCAAAAAATACTAACATGTCTATTTACTCTTGCTTGCAGCGTCTCAGATTTATATACATTCTGCTTTTCTTTGTATCTTGTGATCTGTTATTGTAATTTTTATTTTTTAATTCATTAATTTATTCATTTTATGTCCATTTCTCCATATTTTTACAAACGTAAAAACACCTGAGTTAGCTAGGGAGCTAGTTTTCATTGGCAGTCCCTTGCCTGATGTTAATTGGCATCCTAAATCAAATATATTTATTTATTTATGGTAAATATAATATATTTTGTGTCTTTGGACTGTTGGTCAGACAGACCAGATAATTTAAAAATGTCATATTGGGTTTTGGGAAATTGTCACAAGAATTTTTCCCTTAATTCTAACATTTTCCAGACAAAACAATTAACCAAAAACAGTAAAATACAACAGATTAATTGTTAGTTGGGGCCCTAATCACTTTTACAAACATTACTGTTACATTACTGTAAACTCTTAGTGTTGCTGGTGGTTTGATTACATGGAAATTTGCACCAGTTAAGTACAAAATCAACAACTCTGAGTCTCAGTGTCTTTTCCTTTTCTGTACAGTAATCCAGAGTCAAAATTTAATAGTGATTGTAAATGTTTCTGATAATATTGTCCTCACAATATGCATATTTTTCCACCATTGGGAACTTTTGCAAATAGTCTGCTTAATATCTTTGCACCTCCTGCAAAAAAAAAATGGATAACTTATTTTGAAACCACTATATTGTACATATGTTATGGTACATATACTACTTTTTAAAAGTAACTTAGCCATATTTTTATTGTCATTTATTCTGTTCTATATTGGTGTTCTTAAGTGTTGTAGTATTATGAAGTATTTCTATTCGTCTTAATATGTTTAATGTAATTTTTATGGATGCACCAAAAATCAAAAGCAAATTCCTTGTAAGTGAAAATCTACTTGATTTCTGATGCATAGTGTAAAGTGAGCACTAAATTCAATGGCAAGTTGAGGGTGGACAGGGTGCATACATAATGCACACAGGTCTGAACTCACTAACAGGTTATGTACACTGAAATATAGCCATTTCATACCCATGCATATTGGGCACTGTACAGTGTATTGGGTGTATCACATGCAGTGTTTGATGAAAATGTACATTGTATTGTGTCAGGTTTATGCAACCTGTAATTTTACTGCTTGGAGGTGATGCACAGCACACAAACATGCACACAATAAAATGATCTACAAACCTTCAGAACCAGATCTATAGATAATATTGATCAGCTGTTCTGCTAAAAGGAGAACTACACTGATGGATGCCACCTGACCACTGCAGCTCACTCAAACGCTGCCAAAAATAGCAGTAGGAATTAATTAACATTTGCATCGTCTCCATTTGCTTAATTGATGATAGATCTGAGAGTTAATTAGTGGTGAGGCTGTGGTGACAGTCATACAACATATGCATCATCAGCGACTCACCTGCAGCTCTGCAGTCCCGGTTTTTCAGCTGGATCTCCACATGAAGCCTGAAAGCAACATCGCTGTCAGTTAAAGGTGTATTTTCCCCGCTGACGCCGGGGAGCAGTGGAACCAAGCGGGATGAAAGCGTCGGTGATGAAGGTGTTTATGTTCTGCAGTGGAGGGTCAGTGCTGCTCGTCCGGTTGTCCCCCACACGGAGCGTTCATTCCCCGGTGTGTCCGCCTGCTCAGTCCCGCTGCTGTGGACGGATCTCAGCGCTGCACCTCCATCATCCAAAAACACGGTCCGGTGTTGTGGCTTCGGTGTGCTGCCGGTGGTTGACGATACATCCAGGTTAACGGTTACATCAGAAGACAGGACATCCTGCTGTCGGACAACAGAGGACACGGGCGCCCCCCAGCGGAGCACAGCCGCCTGCAGGCCTTAACAATTGAAATTCCTGCAGAAAAATGAACTAAATCGATGATGGGAGAAATACTCATATCTTTTACTTGAGTAAAAGTAGCAATACTAGTGTAGAAACCCTATGTTTAGAGTAAAAGTCATGCACTCACAGTTTTACTTTAATAAAAGTGCAGAAAAGGCATCATAGTAAAGTACTGAAAGTAAGTACTTATGCAGAATACTATATATATATATTAGGATCATAATTATTGATGGATTTTTATTAACT
>NW_024623172.1:0-1058 GCF_008729295.1 Plectropomus leopardus
TTATTAATTATCTATTTACATTTTCTTTTTGCTAACTATCTAAATATATTTCTAAAGCCACCTCTGTGCATCTTTATCTGTGCCCTTTGCGGACCTCTAGTGGTACATGGTGGGAATTGCAGTGCAAGACTGTTGCAATATATATATATATGTTTTTTTTACCATTAAATTGCAGAAACCCTCGTTTTTGTCTGACCAGGAGCACGCTGGTTAAATTAGCCACCATGCGTAATAGTTCCGGGTCACAGAGAGAGAACAGACGGCACAGATATCGTGATTTAATCCAGTCGGAGCTGCTGTTGAACCAGTCCCAGATCTCTTTCAGGTCCATCCCGAGCGGTTTCCCGTGCAGCCCCCGCTGCGCGCTGCGGGAGGGGCGGTAATCCTGAGGGGAGGTCGGGCTCCTGGATCTGGCATAAGTGAATAAAGTCCATGAGGTGACACCCAGGACCCTCTGGATGCTCTCCAGCACTTTAATGTTCCTGCACCGCAGCAGCAGCTCCACCATGAACCTCCTCTTGAACTCATCCGACACTTTCCGCACGCACCGGGAGGCGCCCGGAGGATTGGGGGCGAAGGCGCAGGACGGACACATCCCGCACATATAGGGACATCCCTCCGCCGGTTCACGGTCCACCTCACGCTCCGACACACCGACGCTAAATTTAACGGATTTCATCTCGGTGCTTTGAATAGTTTTAGGTTTCTCTCTGTCGGCTTCGTCGTTGCCAGGAAACAGTTGTTACTCTTTTTTTTTTGTCCCACTCTAAACAACATCAACAAACATGGTTCNTTATTAATTATCTATTTACATTTTCTTTTTGCTAACTATCTAAATATATTTCTAAAGCCACCTCTGTGCATCTTTATCTGTGCCCTTTGCGGACCTCTAGTGGTACATGGTGGGAATTGCAGTGCAAGACTGTTGCAATATATATATATATGTTTTTTTTACCATTAAATTGCAGAAACCCTCGTTTTTGTCTGACCAGGAGCACGCTGGTTAAATTAGCCACCATGCGTAATAGTTCCGGGTCACAGAGAGAGAACAGACGGCA
>NW_024623173.1:0-2812 GCF_008729295.1 Plectropomus leopardus
TATATTTTTTTAAAAAATTACCTGCCTCCCGTAATCACATTTATCACTCATCGCTCCACGGCTGAATAAAACATGAGGCCTATTTGCATCACTGAGGAAGCAGCGAGGAGGCTCACCGTCAGAGCCTCTCCTGGTCAGAGGCCTCCGATATCTTCATCTCCATAAAAATCCCTTTCGGTTCAAGTCGAGGTTGCACGCTCTGGCAGCGTAATGCAGAAATGGCATCCAGAAGAACTACTTCCTCGCGATCTTGGCATTCCTCCGTGCTCGAGCCTTCTTGGCAATCCGAGCCGTCGCCTGCTCTTTGGAGATATGCAGACTCAAGATATGCTTTTGCTTGGTGTCAAGAATAGAGAAATCCATTTAAAGTTGTGCCACCTTGCCCGTAGACGACTTATTTGTTTTGGCCGAGTCCCTGAAAGAGAAAGAAAAGGAGGATTTTCTTTTAAGAAACAAAAAAAGAAGCTGGCATGCAGTATTTAGATGCATAGCTTTTGGATTACAGCCGTTTCACAAATCAATTAGAAACTTAAAATCGCTGTTGCTTCAGTGGATTTTCAGACTATAATACAGAAGCTCGTGCATATTTAATGCCTCGCTCCATTCAGTGAGGTGATGACTTTTTCTCCCCGAACCAGAAAAAAAAAGAAAAATACAAAAACTGCCTCCTCAAAGATATGACGGTATCTTTTGCAACCACTCGTCTGACACAAGATTGAAGCCTGCGTTATCTGATGAGCTGCTCTTTTCACATTTTGTCAGGGGGACTATTCTCATATGTCATATTTTTTAAAAGAGAAAAAGCAAAAAGTCAACATATATTGAGAAAAATTGCAAAAAAGTCAAAGTACAGTATGTCCTAGTATAGTAGTTGTAAGTTATAAATATTGCGTGTCATAAAAATGCAACACAAATCATAAAAATGAGAGAAAAATGTCATAGTAAGTCAATAAAATGCAGCAAAAGTCATAGTACATTATGTCATGTAAAAACTGTAAAAGGTATAAAAAAAAAAGTAACCATGAAAGTACATATGTGCTAAAAATATGGAATAGTATGTTCTAAAAAAAAGCAAAAACTTCATAATATAGTATATATTATGTATGGTATTCATTCATAGTATGGTATTCGATTTAAAAAAAGACAAGAAAAACATTTTCATGCCATAGAAAATGCGACAGTTATTATAAAGGTAGTCATAAAAAAAAAATCCTAAAAATGCAAAAAAAAAAAAAAAGAAAAAAAGAAAGAAAAAAAAAGTCTTAGCAAAGTATTTCATTTAAAAAAAAATGCAAATAAAAAAGTATTTAAAAAATGGAATAGTATGTTCTAAAAACAAGTACAAAGCAAAAATACAAAAACTTCAAAGTGTAGTATAAAATGTCACAAGAACATATATATATATATCTCATATACTATGACATTTTGATGATTACTGGATGAAATATTTTACTACGATGTTTTTAGAATTTATTGATATTTTTTTTATCATTTTTTGGACAACATGCTATATTATCATATATTTTTTTTAATCAATTTTTGAATAGTATGCCGTTTCTTTTAATTTTTTGGACTACGTACTATTCTATGAAGTTTTACTTTTTTGAAACTGAAGTTTTTATCGATTTTGGACATTTTTTGAGTTACTTTTCTTCATTTTTTGAACGTACTGTTACATTTTCATCATTTTCTAAATGACAAATTGTACTATGGAGTTTGATACATTTTTAAACAACATACTATGACATTTTGATTTATTTTATTATATTTTATTTTATCAGATGACATACTTTACTGTGTTGTTTTTGTCATTTTTTAATACGTTATGACGTTTTCATTCAATTGTCAATGATATAATCGATTTTAGGACATCATATTTATGAAGGTTTTATGGATTTTTGGAAGACTTTGACGCTTTAATGAATTTTAGGGCGTCTTATTATGTTTAGACGACATACTGTGCATTTCTCCTCATTTTTTGAACAATATATCACACTTTGAAGTTTTTTTAACCATTTATAGTCACATACCTTAGTGCCGTCAGGAAAAAGACATCCGAAACAGCTTCTTCCTCCAGACTGCGAGGCTCCTCAACTCCTCCTTCAACGCCAAAAACAGTCATTTTTCTTCAACCACATTTAAGAAAAATGACCATTAATCCACCTCGTGTTGTGATTCAATGTACTGTGACTATTTTGTGCTGCGGTGGATGACATAGTACAGTGTGAGGTTTTCATACCATTATGCAGTACTATGACTTTTTGATGGTATTTTGGACGACATACAATACTATAACTTTATGATATTTTGGATGATATTACTCAATCATATTTTAGTTGCCAAATGATACCTTAAAAGCCATTTTATGTCTTTTTCTGAGCCCACTAGGTGGCGCTCTCTGTTCAAAAATGACCTAAAGTCACATAAAATTTCCATTTCTTGAGTGTTTTTCTTTAAACAAACAGCACAATCTATTCTAATCTGTTTGAACAACTTGAAAAGCAGTATTCTGCTAATTTCAAGAAATTATTTTATTTTTTCAAAACGAAGGAACATTTACAAAAGAAACTTATCTTTATTATACATTTAAAATATTTTACAGTATCATTATTAGGTTTCAAGCACATTTATTTCCAGGTGACTTCATTGTTTTTAACTTGTTTTTCTTTTATATTTATTATTCATCAGTTCATTTATTTATTGATTTTTCTGTTTATTTATCCATTTTTTTATTTACTTATTCATTCAATTTTCGAAAATTTTAAGATATTTTTCACAAATTACTTCGGCTAATTTTTGGGTCTTTTTTTTT
>NW_024623174.1:0-1020 GCF_008729295.1 Plectropomus leopardus
TATTTGTATAAAATTGTCCTTAACCCAAAGAAATTGTTGTCAGTTCGTGTTTTCCTTTTTATTCATTATTGGTTCTTATAAATTGGTCTTCATTCCAAGCGGCATTAAAAAAGTCTTAAAAAGTCTTTAACCTGCCTTAAGCTGTGTGAACCCAGCAGTAAATAAAAAAGTGGACTTTTAAAAAACACTGTAACTTTTGCTGAGTTTTGAAATAAAGCCAAAAAACAGTTAAAACTCATTTTAGCTACAACGATAAGTTATAAAACAGCAGCACAAGAGTTTGAAAGTCAGCAAACTGGTTCAGTTACGTTCGTTTTACAGTCAGCAGTATTTCACTGAAGTTAAGCTCCTCTGAGCGACTCGTCATACCAGACAAGTGAGACCGAAGCTGCAGAATCCCTGAATGTGCTGAATTCAGCAGCAGTTTGTTTGATTTCCTTGTTTGAGGAAAAATGTGTTTCTCTTCTCAAAACACGACATAATGTTGCATTAAGGCCAAATGATGCAGCTTATTGAAATGATGGTTAAGATACTTTAATGTTTGATTCTCACTGTTTCAGATGAAGTGACATGCTGTTTGTTTTTCAGGCTGGAGGATCAGGAAGAAATACTTTTTAATCAAAAACAAAGAGCTGCCTAAAGAGAGGTATCTGCTGAGCTGGGTGAGTACAAGAGAAGATCGTTGATTTGAAATTTTCTGTGATTAAATAAAAGCAACAGATCAAGAAAAATATCTGTAAAGAGTCAGAAACATAGTACAAATGTGCAACTTTTTTTTAAAAAAAAAAAAATCTTGGTCTTTAAGTTGTGATTTGAGATAATCTGAGCTCGAATATGATGCTCCAAACATGCCTGCAAAATTATTAGAAATTTTAAAAAAAATAATGTTTTCACAACCAAGATCATATAAATGTGATATCTGATGTTTTCCAAAATGATATTCAGAGCCTTAACTTTGATATATGACATTTTTATTTATATTCAATTAGTTTTTTTAATACTGATAATAATCTTTATTTC
>NW_024623175.1:0-2356 GCF_008729295.1 Plectropomus leopardus
TTCCCTATTTTTTATTGTTATCCTCCAATAATGTCTCTCTCTCTCTTCACCTTTCCCTAATTTTTTTCTAAAAAAACAACCATAAAGACCCACAAAACAACTAAAGAACAACCACAAAGAGACAAAAATACCTCAAAAAGAGACTCAAACCACCCACAAGGAGACAGGTAATTACCTCTAAGAATCAGTTGTCTACAAAAATAGACAAAACAACCACAAGGGACAAAGAAACACAAAGAGAAAAACGACTACAAAGAGACACGGGACAACCACAGAGACAAACACAAAGGGACACAAAACAACCACAAAACAACCACAAGGGGATACAAAAGTACGTCAGTAAGGAACATTACTTTGTTTTTCTTTTTGCAGTCATTTAGTGTTCCCTTGTCGAAAAACAGTGATTTACCATCGCTGAACACAGGAGCTGCTGGTCTACCGCTGCCTCCAACACTGTTAATTCCTGTGACCCCTTTAAATTTTTTACTCTGAAACCTCTAAATCCCAAAATGAGAGCTTTTCTAAAACAGTTTTCAAAATAATGTACATTAATATTCATTCAGACTCTGAATTTTAATCCTTTAAAAGCCAGTTTGTTTACATAATGCCATTGTTTGTTTTTTTTTAAATGAGAAAACACACAAAAAATATTATTTTCCAAATGCTAAATGCAGGAGATTTTTTTGTGGAGAGGGATTATTGCAGTCTGTGATATGTCAATGATTAGCAACGACACTCATTTCTATACATTTTTATTATTTTTTGTGCAGTTAAAAATAATTAGAAAAAACTTTTCTAAACCTGCTTTAAAATATTTTACAGTAATATTATTTATGTATTTTTTGTTAAGTCTTCTAAACTGATAATGTTTCTTCAGGTGTGACTTTTTTAGGTGGACAAATTACATTTTGTTGCTGACGCCTCCACAGCTGTATATTGTTTAGCCTCTGTGTCGGCTCCTGTCTGCTTCTCCAAACTGGGCCGTCCCAGACTGAACTATACTTTTACTCTATGTAAAACATGGGGATAAATACCCACTCCACAACCCCACTCCAAAAAATTCGCAGTGTCCCTTTAATATTGTTTCCCAAAGTGTTCAGAAGGGAGAAAATGGGGCTTTTTAAATGTGCACACAATAAGAAACATCACCTAGATGTTGACCTTTACCTGCCTATTTGTTAGTGAAAAACATACAATTAATTCATCCAAAAATGTGCAGCGTGCCATATGTAATGAGCTGGAAAAAAACAAAAAAAAACCCAAAACAAATGGCAACCGGTCAGCTCGCAGCTACAGACTACTAATTGGTTTCCGGTGGGGCTCCTAACAATGCGAATGAAGCCATTTCTCAGCTCGTGAAGTAAAAACATGCCCCCTCTGTGCAACACGTGGTCAGATCTGTGTGTGTTGTCACCCCTTGCAGGTGCTCTCACAGCGCATCTCGTGAAAGCTGAGTCATCCCTGGCAAAATGAGCGGATGAGTTGTGTTTTTTTTTCTTTTTTTGCCTCGTACGGGGGGATTCAGCAGTTTCCACTGGAGTGAAAGTATTTCAGCACATGGTCGTTTTAACGGAGCTCTTTTCCACCGAGCAGCAGACATCTGTGGAATGCGAGTCCTGCTCTTGACACCGCCGCTGCCTTCGCTTGTTGCTTGACTTAAATAGACGACAAAAATTATGACAAGCCTTTGAACAACCAGTGTGTACCGACCAATTGTGCCCCGCTGGTGATAATAAATCTCCCTCCTCCTTGCGGGCCTCCCCTGCCTGTTCTGCTCGCTTGCTGTGACAACCCGCATACAGGCGGACACAAGCGGTATGTCAATAATGCCAGTGCATGACATTTCCAAAATATCTCCTCCAATATGTCCATTCAGAGCGCGTGTCACCGCACGCTGCACCTCGACCTGTTGGCCCATCCAGCAGAGAGGTATGCTATTTTCAGTCCGGGGGGGAAAGCTTGAACACTCATCTCCGTCCGTCTTTTTTCCTGGGAGGTGATTTCTGTGCCGACAACACGGAGTTATGCTTCAGTTTGCAGCTGGTGACAGTCGGAGGAACACGCAGGCATTCGTTCCCAACGTCACCCAAAGGCAGGGGAACCTAAGGGTACAAAAAAGACTACAAGGAAACAGAATGGCTACAAAGAGACAAATTTCCTCATAGAGACACAGCATGAGCTCAGTGAGACACAAAATTATCTCAGAGACACAAAACAAGAAGATGCAGTAACACAAAGACACTCAAAACAACTGCAAAAACAGGGCAAAACGGTCACAAAGAGACACAAAACAACTACAAAAACAGGGCAAAACGGTCATGAAGAAACTCAAAACAACTGCAAAAACAGGGAAAAC
>NW_024623176.1:0-4560 GCF_008729295.1 Plectropomus leopardus
ATTCAAAATAATATGTACAAGAGTAAAAATTAGAATGAACACGAAACGTACTCACTCTGCAAAAAAACTGTCTCCTGTGACTAACATATTATTACATTCAGCATTATAAGATTGTTAACACAGATGCATTAATACGTAAGCTGCACTTTAGTGCTGTAGCTGGAGCTAGTTTTAATTACTTTATAAACACTTAGGCAGTTTAGTCCAGCGGCTCTCAACCTTTTCAGTTTAAAATCAATCTAATTTTTCCCTTGGAAATGTAAATTTAAAGCATAAAGTAGCATTAAATGAGAATGTTTCAATAATGCACAAGTAACAGAAATGTGTTCTTGCAGAACACAGTGGAGTATATATACTTAGTTACTTTCCACCACTGGATTGAATTGTTTTATTTACACTAAAGGTAAAACAATGCACCATTAAAAGACCTTTGACTATGTTAGAATTTAATTTCTCAAACTTGGATAAAAAGTTTGATTTCAGCTTTTTAATACTTAGTTTTTGGATCAAATTATTTACACTGAAAAAGTGAATTGTGCATAGTTTGTATTTTTTTATATTAATGAATTATTTTTTATTATTATTGTGCTATGCAAACTATTATGCTCAGCCCAAATGGGCTCACAAGACACTATAAAATTAAACAATCCAAGACCAAGAAGTCTAAGGGACATATGTTTCGAAAACAGTAAGAAAATGAGAAAAGCATCCTACAAAATCAAATCATCATTGTGTATGCAGAGCTCATGGATTACGCTCAGAGACATTTGTGTAGCGCTGAATAATAGTAATTATAATAAAAGGTACTAACTGAAGAATCTATCTTTCCTTCTTTTTCAGGCTTTTGTAAGAAAACTAACAAACATAAACACAACAAAACTAAACAACCATTCTAACATTTGGTCAACATTTGGCACCAGAAAATGTTATAGTTCAGATGAACCATTTCGTGGAACATTATGTCTCTTAAGTCATCATTAGCAGCATCAAAGAAAATGTAGCTCACTTTCCACTTCATTTAAATCACACAACTCACATATGCTGTTTTCCTTCTGAATATTGTTGAATCGCGTGACCTCGGTGGCCAGAGGAAGAATAGATTCTTCTAGATTCTAGATAAACAAGACATTACGAGTGTGTTCAGGGCCAGACTTCTCTTTAAATGCACATTATGTCCTTGATTTTGGCACTGACAGAATGTTTTTGAACCGTCTTTCTTCAAATTTTACTAAAAGCTTTCTCTTAACAGTTAACATTGCATCATATGGTATTCCTGTAAATACACATCACACATCATGCTGCTCTTCTAACCCCTGTGCCTCACTCATAAAAATTGCCTCTAATGTCACAAGAGGACAAAAATATCTGCGTCAAAACTGCCATAAAATGTTATTTAATTATTATTTAAAACGATTACTTTCCACTTTCACCAAATTAAATCTTTTAACCAACTTAGGTCCTATCATAACTACAAAAATATTTATTCCTTTTCAGAATTTTGACAAATTAAATACCAGTTTGTTTACATAATGCCACTGCTATTTTTTCTGAAAACTAAACAAAAAATGAATCATTTTCTGTATACACTAAATGTTCAAGTGGAATTTTTATGTTTATTTTCTCTCAGTCTGGGACAGGTCAATAATTAGCAACAACATTGATTTTAATGCATTTTTACTTTTTATGTAGTGTCAGATTTTAACAAAAACTATTTGTGCTAATACTATTTTCAAATTTCAAGTTAATCAAACTTTAATTAAGCTGAATTTAATCTAACTTTCCTATACACACTTGTTTGGCCTCTATCATTACATGATACAAGTGTACATTGAATTGCTTAATTGTGAATAATTTGTTCTCAACGAGGTCATTTTTGAAATGTGAATCTTGTGAATTGTAATGAAATAATCACATAAATTTAAAGTGTCAATCAGGCATATTAAGATATTTGAATGGTGCATATTGTTTTTTATTTTGTGCTATTTTTTCAGTGCTTTAGAGTAGAGTTAGTATCAATGCAGTTTGCATGAAATCTTACAGGGATGGTTGCTGAAACTGGTCACACAGTCACAGCTGGAAACACGTTCCCCAGCTGCCACTGAATGCAGTTTAAACAGGTCGAGTAACATCACGTTACTGCTCAGTCCGTCCACGGTGACCCCTCTCCTCCTCAACTCCACACCTTGCCATTCTTCTGCAAGTGCCGTTACCATAGCGACCCCTCTCAGGCAAGCGCACGGCAATGCCCTCTGACCCCTGGAGAGGAGACCTTTGGCCTCAGGGTCATCAAACGGGGTCAGGGGGTCAGCTCTTGCTAGAGGACAGTAAAAGCACTTCACTGATTGGCTATCATTTGCCCTTTCCATCCCCTCATCTGTATAATTGGCGTATTGACCAACTGGCCCTTTGCACATTGTTAGCAGCACCTTATCCAGTTTACATAGGCTGAAGTGTTGTGTGGAGGGTGGCGATATTTATGTGCCTGGTAATTTTTTTGTGAAAGGTGTGTTTGCCTCCTCTTATTGCCTCCCCCATTGATGCGTTTGGATTCATAGAGAAGGTAAATCAGCTGATGACAGACTTAAGGGTCGGTTAACAATTTTGCGAAGGTGGCAGATGTTTACTGAGCAGCAGCACAAAGCCAACAGTCGCCAGAATAAAATGTACATTTCTGCAAACTACAGATATGTTACATTTGTTTGTTTTATATGTATCATATTAACATTTTTAAAGTGGGAAAGTTCAGATTACAATGATATTAGCTGAGTTTCTCATAAGGCAGGGGAGGGAATGGTGGATGGCATGAAACCTGGGCCAGATGGCTGCCAAGCAGGCTGCTGAGCCACGCAACACTGTTAAAACCAGTAACTTTTCCAGCCGTGCTTATGGCAACAAAACCAGGAATTTTACATTAACAGCCGTCTTTGTGTTGAAAAAAAAAAAAAAACCTAAACACGTTAACCACATGAAGGCTAGCGAGCAGCGGGCCACTGTTTGACACCAGGGACTGTTAGTGGTGACAAACCAGGTAAATTTAACGAAATATCTGGGCATTTTTTGCACAATGTTTACCATCAGGGCCCCTCGGATTTGGTACGACCTGCCTGAAGAGGTAAGGTTCGCATTTTCATAAACTTGTTTTATGTGACGCCATCTTTTGGTTTGTCCATCAATTTATCTTTCGATTTATGTTTTTATTCTGTTGCAATCCTTCTTCTTCTTCCTCTTCTTCTTCTTCTTCTTGTTAATAATAATAATAATTATAATAATCTGTGTTTACTGCCTTTATTTTGCTATTGTCATTTTCTAACATGTTTCTTTAATCTCTTGTTTAATTTCACCTCCATTCTTGACTGGCCTTAGTTCAGCATTATTGTGATATCGCCTTATTATTATTATTATTATTATGTTTGTTATGACCACACATAAACTCTTTGTTAAAACAAAAAATTTAAAATGCAATGTGAAGAAACACAAAAAACCCTATACAAATTCAACATATCCCTGGCTTGCAGAAATGTCCAATGGCAACATTTATGTTGGCGTTTGAGTTGCTAAGTGTGCTGCTGCAGCGTGGATAACAGGGAAACCCCTCCATCTGTTTGGCCTGGCCACATCCCAGTCCTCCTCTCCTCTCCCCCCTGATGATCTATGCTTCCCAGGCCCATCACTTGTCAATATCTCTACATTAATTTGAGCGACTGCATGGCAGTGGAGGCATGGGGGTGGAGGAGGGGCTCTCTGAGCAGGTAGAGGGAGGCATGGAGGGGGAGTAGTGGCACGCAGGAGACAAGGACATAAGAAGGAGAGAGTGAGGCGGAGGAGGAGAAACGAAAGGAAAATGAGGAAATGGAAGCGGGATGAAGGATGGTGGAGCTGAGTGTGGGTGAGAAAGAGCAGACCGGACAAAGAGGCTCTGTTTTGCCCATTAACTATTCTTATACATGGCTTCCCTCAAATATCAAAAGCCTTCTCCATTCGTCCAAACGAGCCCTGAAGTCAGCAGGATCCGTAATGATAATGGCCGTTTGAGAGCTGAGCCCCAATGCGAGGAGAATCCATCATTCTCTGCCATCAAATCTCCAAAGAGTAAGCAGAGCACAACAGTGATTCATGAGAGGAAAAGGGCTGTGTTTTTATTTCGATAGAAGCATATCATGCACCTGCACCGACTTCTGACTCCTCTTTGGGTGTTTTAACCTCACCTGCTGTGGTAAAAGGCTTCCGGTGTATGGGAGCTGACAATAAAAATGATGGCTTGTTCGATAACCACCCTCTCCTCTATTACTCTGACATCTGTCCTCTGGGCTCGGTGGTATTTTCAAGGACCAAAGTGACCCTTCACCTCTCACCCCTCCACTCTGACCCCACCCTGCAGGGTTACACCGGGGAGCGACAGACCTTGTAACATCAAGACCTCTCTCATGGTGACACACATTTAGATGACGCATGCACAGAAATACTGTAAAACTTCACTTACTAACCTGGGCTATTATTTGCTTAAACCACTGGACTCAACAGGTTTATATTTGGGACTTTTAATTCCTTTCACACACTGCT
>NW_024623177.1:0-3631 GCF_008729295.1 Plectropomus leopardus
ATATAAATTCAAAAAAAACAAAAAACTTTTTATGCCAGGCTTTTCAAGGGCCTCCTTTACATTGGGGCCCAAGGGGTCCCACTTTTCCCCCCACTGACATACCTGTACAGATACATAACACATTAAAGTAGGAATGCTGTAGAACTCAAAATGTTAACTGTACCAGTATAAGTCTATGCACATTAGATAATATGTCATATTATCTGTGAAATAATAAATTTAACTATCAGTTTACCATTCCTTAACTCCTTAACTCTCCATATTGACATAGGTCAATATGGAGAGTTACGTTTTGGTGTGCTACCAAGATCCTCAGTGGCCCCCACATTGCCATCTTTATGAAAAATTTCTTGTGGCGCCACTGAGTGCAGAACAGGCCATTTCGAGCCAGCTGTCCCCTGTGGTACGGCGAGAAATGATTTGTGAGCATATTTCTGATCAGCGCTAAGTGTGCGGTCAGCTCCAGGACACCAGAACTTAGTCCTGAGCCTCGTAGAAGTGTTGCAGGCACCACTACAAGGCTAAACAACTGTAAGGGAAGTGATGTGAAGACTAAACATCTGTGATGGGAAGTGATTGCTTAAAATCCCAGTGGCATACCTGCTCTTGCCCAGCCCACATTCCTCTAATAGCTAAGCTAGCTCTCCACATAGGTGTGCCACTCACCCAAAAAACAAATTGCACAAGAAAGTGTTACATCAGTGGCTGTGTACGGCTAAATGAGGCATGTCTAGTGAGACTTACAGTAAATGCTGCATCATGTTTAATCTAAATGCTTTGGAAGGCATTGTGCCAAGCAGCTCGTAGCTGCTTACAAACTCATCCAGTACCACATCAGCCACTACTCGGAAGATTATACAAGAGCATAATCAGAGCATTTCAAATCAACAGTAAAAACACAAAAGGTGAAAGGTTTACTGGGACATGATTTGTGTCTAAATAAAAATAACAGTCAGTATTTAGTGCTGAATACTTTATAGTCCTGCCAGGATGGAGTTGGAAAAAAGGTTTAGGAAAGAACACGAAATCGGCCGCGTAATCTGCAAATCCAGACTGATATGTCTGCTTATAAATGCAGCGTGCCACACTCAAATGTTTGGATCGAAACTGAAGGGCATGAGAGACGTTCTGACAAGAGAGATTACATGCATTCCCTGTCCTGGCAAGATTGGACATCAACATCAGACTTTCTCTGTTCTCAGGAACCAGAGAAATGGCCCAGGGGAAAAAGCCTGCCACTCCTGGTCCAAGAACAGCATTTTTTTTTGCTGTTGTTTGGATAAAGTGGATGAATATTTTTAGACCTGCATACTTCACTCCAAGACATTGGAGGGGAGGGAGCAATGTCGCTGTCTGGGCAGAGAGCCGAGTGGAAAGAAAGCATTAGATGAGGCAGGAGAGAGATGAGAAGAGAGGGGAAGAAAGAGGGGATCCAGCTGTGTCAAAGTCTCTGTGAATTCCATAGGAGACAAATGAGAGGGGAGGAAAAAAGACAAAAAGCTATATATACGGCTTGTAAATGTGAGAATCTGTCAGGTTATGAGCGCGTGTTTTTCTGCAGCTTTTACATTCTCCAAACAGCTGCGTATAGAGCCACGCCAAGAGGTGTGATTATATGTGTGCATGTCTGTTCATGTCTAATGCCTGCGTGTATCTCCGTTTCCTGGCCTGCATCACCAATCCTCGCTGTGCGTCAGCACCAAAGGGAGTTAGGCAGCAAATGACCTTGCCTTTGGACCCCTAGCTAACACATGTCATAACTTGTTTCGCTTCCAGTGGCAGGAAGCAACGACACATCATCGGCCAGGCACAATGCTGGCTATTTTGGGATCTTCTG
Source organism: Plectropomus leopardus (assembly GCF_008729295.1). Taxonomy (NCBI): domain Eukaryota; kingdom Metazoa; phylum Chordata; class Actinopteri; order Perciformes; family Serranidae; genus Plectropomus; species Plectropomus leopardus. The sequence continues at coordinate 1,838 of NW_024623177.1, forward strand.
GGGTGTGCGGTGGGTGCACACTGATTCATGTCATGACATTGCCTTTTGAGATGATAATTCAGGAAATCGGTGACTATTTGCTCATCCTTCTACACAAATAGGTCACATTCATTTCGATACCTTTTATAGGTGCAGCTGGAATTTTATGGTCACACAATTTGTGTCAAAGCCCCCCGGCACTCATAACGGAGGAAGTGACTAGTGGCGACATCACCACTTTATACAGTGTTTCTCTAAGGAGTGGCTGAGACCTTGGGCAGATGGCCGAGGTGAGGAAAACACAGAGCAGGGATGGAAAGAGTGGAGAAGTGGCAGCCTCCTTTTTCTGCCGTTTCCCCCTCCTCATCCGCTCCTCTCATCCCCTCAGACAGACTCACAGCTGGGGTGTGAACTGTGGGGAGAGGAAGCCAGCCTTTTCCTCTGGGTCAGTCTACATCCTCTCAGAGTCAACAACGTCTACATACAACATGGCATTAAACTACTGTACTGGGTTTATGAATGTGTGAATACTTTCTATCAATCTTGTATTTCTCTTGAAATCTCTTTTAAAAAAGGAAATGGCCTTTTAGCAATGTGAGTTTTAAAGGCGTCAGCAGGTGGTACTTGCGCAAGAATATTTTAATACCCATGACCTTAAAACACCAGTGGTAACCCACCAGTTAAAATGCAGCTTTATTAACAATGAGGCCAACTTCCTGTCCAGAATCAGAAATAGTCTTGACTCAGTTTCACCATCTTTTACAGTAACATGGTCTAAATATTAACACAAGGCCCTTTAATTTTTTTCTTCCACTCTCAGTATGAATGTGACACTAAAATAACCAAGCAGCTGTAAGTAGTTTCCATGTTGGCCCCGTTGAGCTGACAGTAAAACAAAGCAACTGGCAACACCTTGTCAGGACCACCTGATGGCTTCTTCTCTCATCTCTCTGAATCTGCTCTGTTTATTTTTGTGACAGGCTGCAGTAAATTACACACTATTTCCCCACACATACATTTCCTTTGTATGTTTAAAGTTGTGACCGACTGTGACCTCCAATGTCCTCTTGCTGACATGTTATCCCCACGGGTACCACAATAGTTGTCTTAATGTCTTAATGAAAATAAGGCATGTAGATTTTTGCAGCAATGTTTCCTTAGTGTTGTGGCTAATTATCTAGTTTTTAAAATTGCAAGTTTGGGGCTCCCAGTAGCTCAGCTGGTAGACGTGGATTGAGTCAAACCTGCGGCCCTTTGCTGCATGTCATAGACTCTATTTAAAATGTATTAGTAAGGAGGTTCCCACCTAACTAGAAAACCTATTTAAATTAATTTTTATATTAAATATAATTCTGTTCATATTATTTTAATCATTTGTGTAATTTAATTGATTTTTTTATCTGTAATTAGCAGGAAGGAACTGAAATGTGGGTAAGAAGGATTTATAGATTTGGAAATTAGGGTACAAGTTAGAAGATATGGTTTATGTTCTTAATGTCCATATGCCTTTTATAACAAACAGTCACTCCGACATCTTAGATTTTTCATCTTTTGTTGTCCATAATATTGGTGTAAATTTTTTTTTTGTTTTAATTGAGAAAAGAAAAAAACATTTGACTACCATCCTTTTATATCTTTAAAGATACGGTTTTTAAAATGTACTTGACTACTTCTGAAATTTTAAATTTCAGAAATTTTAAATCCAATTTTTTATTTTTTTTTTTTTACATTTTTATGTAATAAAATATTTTCTACAACTTCTGTAATAAAAATCTAGAACATACATCCTCCAAGTGATGGATGTACTCTATTAAG
>NW_024623178.1:0-4656 GCF_008729295.1 Plectropomus leopardus
ATTTCAGGGGATTTTTTTCTTCAAAATTCCAAATATATTTATCATTAGTTCTTTAATCCATAGTCATATTTATTTATTTCAAAGCATATTAATTTATTTATTACTGACTTAAATGGCATTCCAAACACTGGGGCCTTAATATTTTCAGTGCTGATAACACGGCAGGTCTGATTAACTAATATTTAATTTGGCACTCTTAAATCATTATTTAAACATAAAACATGTTGTTATCTCCACTCTCGTGTTTTAATCTGTTAGCATTAGTCAGATCGCTGGTGGGGTGACTAATATGTTTTATGACATCATATAAATACAGCATATAACACTATATTTGCAGCATATTAATCATCTTAACTTACTGATATGCAAGAAAATCCTAACGTGATTATTTTGACAGATATAACGACTGTATGACACATTTTATTAAAAAAAAAACTTTCAGCTCTTACATTTGGGAGATTTCCCCTGTAATTTATACAAATATACTGTATATCAAAACTTTACTCAACATAAGCACATTCAAAAATATATTGCATGTTTTTGTTAGTCATAAAAAAAGAGTCTTCTACAATTATATAATTCTTTGAAATAACCTATTCAACATAATAACTAATTTTACTTTGTCACTTTAAGAGCATTTTGCTGATAATAATTCTGCACTCTTACTTAACATTTTGAAATCAGGACTTTCCATGTTGGAATATAATAATAATAGAATATTTTTTTATTAAATTGTGTATCTCTGGGCATCTACAGGCATCAGACACTTAAAATTTCCAGTTTTTAAGACCTTTTTAAGAAAATTTGTAACCAAATTTAAAAAAAAATCATGTTTTTCTTAATCAAGTGTTGCAGGTAAATACAGTATATACACATATGTGACCCTGTGCAGACGGAAGTATTAAGTAAGCATATGGTTATTAGAATGAGTTACGTTAATCTACATTTTGCCAACATGTAAATGCAGTTATAAAGTAAAAAGACAGTTTAAGGTTCAGCTGAAATTTGGATTTTCATGCAGGAGAACTCGACTCCTTTAACAAAAAGAAATTGGACAAAAAAAAAGACATAAATTAGATCAAATATTTGTGGCAATCAAGACCTCATATATTCAAATGAAGACTATTTTCTGATTGTTGAGGCCTAATATTTACCCAAAAAAGACATTTTAAGACTTTTTAAGGATGTTTGTTTTGATTTTTAGGATCAGTCGTTCTTCCATCACTGCAGTCAGATTCCTGGATGCTCACCAGCGTTTACGCACCCATTCATGTGACCGTGACCGCGACAGACCCACGTCCACATCGATCCATTCATAAAGACGAAACAGAAGCACAGAATACTCTCCTCTATGCTGTATAACACCCTGGTGACAGTCAGCGCTGTGACACCGTGACTCTCAGTCATTACACACTGCACTCATTCATTCATTCAGTCATTTATACGTCTATTCTTTCAACGTGCAGATGTTCTTTTGTCAGTCACGGTGCTGCTGACAGCGTCATTTCCATCTAAAATCAGAACTCTCCTTCTAAAACCAGAGCCTGCTCGTCGAAAAGTATCATTCCTGAAACATCATTTTACACTTTACATGACAAAAAACTATGTCAACATTTCACAGTTGAAGCGCTTTTAAACTGCAGCATCATATCCAAACGATATCTGATGACCGGCCTGGAGATTTGCCTACTAACACGATTATTGTTTCTATATCCTGGACTTTATTTGACCTTTGCTATCATAAATTCAAAACAGAGCTGAGAAGTTTACATAAAGCACACAGCTCGGGATGCCTGTTTATGCTCACATTAGGCCATTACAGCATATGCTATTAATTATGAGTTAAATTATTACTTACTTTATGTACATTATTAAATAGTTTTCAACCTGTACTTATATAATATGTCATATCAAGGATGCAGTTGTGTAATAAAATAACTAATAAAACATGTTTGGTCAATGCATAAATGTATTCGTTTGGTATAAAAACCTCTGTTATTTTGTCAGTTTTGAACAGATGAAGTTGAGCTTTTGCATCAATTTTTATCTGCACATTTATAACTTCAAATCCAAATTTAATTGCGAACTGCAGAATAAAATCCTCTGATATGATTGTGACTGTTATGGACGAAGTACTAAAGTTTGCTATTTATATGAAATTATTAATCAAACATGACTAATAATGCCGCCAAAAATAGATTTTCTGGAGCGTTCATTAAGTTTGTAGATTAAATATATAGTACTCAGTTATGCATTGCACCACACTCGCAGGCAACATCCGAAATTAGAGAGGGAGCTCCACACACACATTTACGTTTTATTTATTTAGTATAGTTTAATTTTATTTCTTATTCCAATTCAAACGTCTGAATATTCTTCAGAATTTAGGATTCTTTGCTCTGTGAAAGATAATTATGATATCAAATATCATTATATCAGCATAACATGGCCTCAGAATGACAACAGACCGGTTTCCATCGCAGATTTGAAGAAAAATTAAACAATATTTTCAAAATGTCAATAAAATGCAATAGAGATGACTGCGTTTCCATTTAATGGTGTTATGCAATTCTCCTCTGGTGATAACATTAAAAGAAGCATGATGATGGACGTTCAAAACATTAGCAGGTTTGTTTCTACTGCAGCCAACGCTCTAGCCGACATTATTTCCAATCGAAAGCGACGTAGGCGTGTTATGGAGCCATAATAAAGCCTCTTATACGCTGGAGTGGCCACGTATGAGGGATTTCTGGGAGATGGTCCACGATTTCACAGAGGACTTGTGGATTCAAAACTTCCAGAGGATCCGCTCAACTTTTGCAGAGTTATGAGATGCAATAACAGCTTTTGTAGCTCCTGCTGCATCATGAAGGAGCCACTTCCTACCGACCAGCACGTATACATGGCATCATGTGACCTGCAGAAGGCAAAAAAAGTGTTTCCACTGCAGCTTTGCGAAATATGCCTTTCCAAAATTGCCCAAAATACACTCTCATGCAAGTTTAAAAACTTTTAGTGATAAATGGGAGTTTTTACTAAACTGACATGTTTCCATTAGGTGTATTTAATATTCGCAATTTTAATTTGTGCAATGGAAACCCGCCTATTAATATCTTATGTTATAATTATTTCTCAGCATCACCTTTCTTTAAATTTACTGGTGCAAACCCTCCACAAACCAAAATAAAGATAAATGCAATCTGAATGTTTAGATCCTAAAAAAAAGGCTGCAAACCCTTACATGGAGAAAGTAAATAGAGACTTCATATACGGGCATCTTTCCTCTCTGTGACTGCGTGTCAATAGTTCCCATTCAGTGATCACAGGCTGAGGTCTGTCTCACCACCAGTGACTGTGTATCTGTCTCAGCTAGTCACAGACCAGCACACACACACACACACACACACACACACACACACACACAGAGAAAACAAACAATACAACCACATGCTCGTGCTGATTAAAAAATATCCATGCTTCATTTCTTTAAACTCCTCAGTATGTGATTTAATTATGACTGACGGCGACACGTTTATTTACCAAATAACAGCATCGTCGTCTCCACAAACAAACACTAAACGCGGTGAATTAACATTACCTCACCACAACTGAGGTCATGTTTACTCATTCCATCACAATCCTCGGCACTGAGAGCCGAGAGCCAGCGTGGGTGAATCAGTAAGCGCCCCCCCCTCCTCCGTGCGGCGTGCTGACTCAGCTGAACTCGACTTTTCCCACTACAATGAGAGACACCATGAAAAGGCTCATCCAGAATAAATTAATGCAAAAACCAGAAGGATTACGCCGACGCGGCTGACCTTTTGTGTTTGTGACCTTATATAGTTGTTATTAATCCTTTTATTACAACACTGACTGCGTGCACACATCCATGTGTTGCCAAGTTAAACTCATACACCAGTAAACCCATTAAAACCACAGCAAACTGGCTTGAGTTTACACAGTTTCTGCAAAGCACCGTTTTAATGCCTCAGTGTCGAAGCTGCAGGTAGACTGATAAAACGGTCAGTTAAAAGACTGACTTTCTTTTAACTGTAAAACCAGTTCAGTAAATATCTTGGTCCCGATGATAATCTGCAGAATCCTTCTTAGAAAATGTAGGAAAAATGCATGGAAACTACGTTATCACATATCAGCTGATCAGAACTGCAACGATTGATCGATCAGTTGAGCATCGGGCTATTATTGAACAACTATTTCAACAGAAAGTCCAAACATTTGGTTTCTGCTTTTACAATGTTGCGATTTGATGATTTTTTTTTTTTGATCTGCAATAAAGTGAATATCTTTAGGTTTTAAACTGTTGCTCAAACAAAAGAAAACATTTGAGGACACCACAGGACTAATTATAATGGCTGTTTTTCAGCCAATATATCAGATGTACCTGATTTTTTTTTTTTAATTCTCAAATACAAATATATCAGTCGGGCTGTAACTGAAACCAAATGTTGAACATAAATATGACGCTGACAAATAAGACATGAACGAGGACGGACCATTTCTGAAAAGATGCAACCAAACATCTGTCTATAGTTAGCTTTTGCTTTATCATCGTAATATAGAAGGAAAATTCACTTTAAGTACCACCCTGACACACACACACACACACACACACACACACACACACACACACACACA
>NW_024623179.1:0-4294 GCF_008729295.1 Plectropomus leopardus
AACACTCCCCACAGCCCACGCCACTCTCCCCTAGCACTTTTTATAACCACGTCTCTTTTTTTCAGTCTTTTATTTTGGTGATCCAACCTTTATTAAGCTCTTCACTTGCATTTAATCTCCCACTCTGTCATCTGTTGTCTTGACTTTATCAAGGGCAAGCTGTCCGGCGCTGTCCGCACCAGGGCCAAAGGGATCGCTCTATCCATTAGACACACACAGCTGACACACACACACACCATTTTACATCTTCATCTCTCTTTTCAAAACATCATATAATCTGCTGAGGTCTTCAGGGACAGAGCTTTCCTTTTCTTTTTATCTCCCTCCCTCCATCCGTTCTCTGTGCCTTCAACGCAGAGGCAGCATCGATTACTGAATTACGCCACAATATTAAATAATTAATATACTTGCCATGATTGATGTTTTGCATTAGGCCAATATTAGGTTATCAATCAAAATCCACTTGGTTTAATGTAATAATATTGAAAATGTGTCAGTGCCTGTTCATCCAATTTGTAGTGGAGGCAAGCCAGATAGTAATGGTGGTGTAGCACAAGGCCTCAGAGACACTGTGGCCTGTTTACTACAACCATAGGAGCACATTATAACCCTGGCACACAGCGGGAGGGAGGGGAGCAATGGAGGGAGAGATGAAGCGAAGACATGGACAGACAGGAATGAAGCAGACAGACAGTGATACATGATGGGCTGTGACAGGCTCGCCATGCTGAGAAGGCGTGGCAGTAACATCATGTCTATTAGTTTTACCTAAATCAAGAAACTTGAAGAAATGAACTTCGGGGACATTGAAAATCTTATTTATTGCTATATACAGTCTAACTATAAATGTATATATTACTAATGTGGCCTAAAAACCTACTATTTTTTCAACAGTATGACTTTAAGAATCAGTTTGTCAGTGAAAGTCCATGGTCATATAATTGTGTGGGAACAATTGGGCACTGCTATAATTTAGGTGGAAGGTGAAACAGATTGGTGGTTCAATCTTTGGCTCTTCCTGTCTGTCAAGTTGCTTCCTTAAGGAAGAAACTTTCCCCGAAGGGTTCTCCAAATGTAAGAGTCTTTAGACAATAGTAAGTCTGTCAAAAATGAATGTTATGTTTGAGCATGTATTCATTAACCCCCTTTACACTGCCTGATAAAGGTAGGAGTTTATTAAAAACCTTTATAAAAGGGTACAATCGCAGTCTGGGGGCAGCGGAGGTAGAAACAGCTCTGAATCAACGGCTGTGTAAAAGCTGTCAGGATGGGTTTGTAGACGTTTTGACTAAGTGTTATGCATGTGACCCAACGCCAGGGGATTTAAAAAGCAGCAATATTCCAGTTTATATGCGGCCTGCATACTCCAATTAACATGCATAACATGTCGTTTATCAAGTCAAAACAAGTGGAATGGCTGTTGAATGTGCCAAGATTTTTTCACTAGTAGCAGACTTCTTTGACCATGCAAACGGTGCCTCCCTCTTACAACCACTCTTTTTAAAGGTTGGCCTTACAATATTTCTGATTTTCCGAAAGTTATCAACCATGTCGCTACTGCACATAAGTGATGCCGCTCTCCAACACAGAAGCATGAGAAATGGAGGTGGATTATCGTCACCCTCCAAACAATTGCACTGTAGTATTGAGTACTGATACACAGTCCTTCAAATTGCAGTACAGAACTCCTTTGTTCAACAAAATGGCAAACTTCTTCTTTCTTTAGCAGGCAAGTAAAATTTCAGCTCTGGATACAGTTGAGAGCAAACTCAGCATTGAAATAAAAAAAGGGAAAATAAATAAAGTAAGCTCTCAAAAATGTCATGATGCAACATTTTGACCTTCAATGTCAGGCAAAAGAGACAGTCGTCTGTCATTAGGTTCTGCTTTTTACACGACAAAGATCTTGAAGGTGGACAGGACGCGTTGCATCATTAAATCATTGGGAACTTGCGATATTTCGTGTACAGACTACTTGTCTTTTCCCTTCCAAACAGCTACAAGCCACAAAGACGGAGAGCCTGACAAAGAATGGCAAGAGAGAGAGGGAAGGGTCAGAGACACAGAGAGAGTAATGTACTGTTGTTCCAGGAAATGGTAATTAGTTATCTGAGGTCAATTAAGTAAAACTAGACAAACAAGTGTGAGTGTTAAACTGAGCCCTGGCAAGGTCAATATAACCAATTTAACATGGTCACTGGATTCATCACACTGTCTGCACTTTCTGCTTTCTCATCCCAGCCCTTTTTTCTCCCTCGCCTCTCCTTATTTAATCCACTTCTTTAATCGCATACTTTTTCCACTTGTCGTCTCGCCCGCAGATTTTCTCGGCCTCTATCACTCACAGTACATGTTCTCTTCCTCTGTGTCCGAACCTTTTTCTGTCTCTTGCACTTTAACGAGGATCTTTAAGCTGTTGCCTCATCTTACCTCATCTCCTTCTCTGTGTCTCTCCTCACCTGTCATTTTGCCCTCTCCCAATCACCCGCCTGCCGCTCCTCTCTCTCACTCCCTCACCCCACCCCTCACCCTCCCAAACCCCTGTGCTCCTGCTAGCAGACAATTAATTACAGAGCCAGCACCAGATGAGTTGTCATTTGTGGTCAAGTTTCTAATAATTGCATTAGGTCCTCAGGTTTTTCTGAGATGCCCTCCACTTCTCTCCCTCACCCCCCACTCTCCTTTTTTTCTTCTCTTTACTTGAACCCTTCTCCTCTCCTCCTCCACCCCTTGACACGGCAGAGATAAATATCTTCAGCCAGTCAATGGAGGCGACAGAGGGACTTAAAATGCAGAGGCAGTCATTTGATTTCCAGCTAACAGAGCTGCCCATTAGCCCAGCACTCATCAGCCATGCATTACCTCTCAGGCCTGCTGTCCTGAGCGTGGAAGCTTTAACCCTTTCACTGTCCACTACTGGCCAGGTTTACCACATAATATCAGGCATCCTTCGACTGGCTCGCTTCCATATTAACCCCTTTAACCACTTTTTTTACTCGTAATAGCAGCGTGAGAGCATTAAAGGTAGACTTACTGGTCAGTGAAAATTATCTTTATAGTTTCAATTTTGTGGCTTTGCCCTGTTTGAAGAATGTAAAACTGTGGTGAAAAACCATCCAATTTAAGAGTTCAAAACAAAAATAGTTCAAAAATGAATCACCAATTGCTGTTAAAGTCTCTGCAATGGCTCCATCATTCTCTGTGGGGCCGTGTTCGGCTCAGAAATATGTCAGTCGAATCAGATTTGGCTTTTTTAATATGAATATTCAAATATTTGTTCTTTTTAGAAAATATTTATAGAGTTTGTGCAACAACATTTTTTGCTGACAAAATATATAAAACAAAAGTCAGGCACTGAATCATGATAAGTTGCTATGAACAGTAAATTCACCACTTCTAAGCAGAGGGTGGAAGTTAACATTTTCTTGGCACCTAACTGGACAAAGTCGAGCTTCCTCCAGGCAGCTGCCTCCATCTCACTCAGACTTACCTTGAGTCTGGGTCTGGAGCTGCAGCTGCCAGTACCAGAGAGCAGCGTGAAAGCGAGGGGCACTCACTCTATAGATAAATTTGAGAACCTATGACACTGCGCAGTGACTGACCAAAAATATTCTGTTTATAACAAATAATAATCATAATTAACGATCATTATAAATCATAAAAACTATTAAACCAGAGGTTGTTGTTGCACTGCCTATAACAATATTTAAAGTGACTCTCCTTAAAAAAGGCAGATTTTAAAAATCCCTTTTACTGTAAATTTACTGACCAAAATTGCGAAAATGTGCTAACCTGTAAATATGAATGTTAATAAAGCAAGGTTTCTTTAAGGGTTACAAGTTTGATAACTTTTAACTGGGGAAAGATTACAAAACCACGACTGTTTTGTAAGCAGTACTCATTTTTTTGCTGTTGTTTGCAGCTATCTCTTTTTCTTACCCATCTTTGCTACAGAAATCAAATTTTGGCCTACAGCAGCCTCTCAGCCCTCAACCAGATATCAGTCAGAGATAGTGAGCAAAGGGAAGACAGGACACCGTAGCGCTATGAAAGAGACATCATTCATAAGAGTCTGTGTGTGAGTGTGTGAGTGTGTGTGTGTGTGCACCCCATTTGCCACAGTTGCATGCCTTGTCAAGCGTGTCATTGAGCATTCATATGTTGTTTGACTGCTGATAGAATGGCAGGCATATTTATTAAAGAGTCAATGGGATGGGGACACCAGAGCGCGCACTCACTCACTCGCTCACACACACACACACACACACACACACACACACACACACACACACAC
>NW_024623180.1:0-1052 GCF_008729295.1 Plectropomus leopardus
CCATACTATAGCCTTGCTTTTTGGGTCATTTTTTCAACATGCCATATCGTGTTGTTTTTAGCTGTTTTTACAGTTTTCTATGCTATGGCGTTTCTTGGCATGCTATTTAAAGAGGTTTTAATCAGTTTTCAGCTGTTTTTTGGACATGTCATTTTTTGACATTTTTGCCATACTATAGCCTTGCTTTTTGGGTCATTTTTTCGACATGCCATATTATGTTGTTTTTAGCGGTTGTTGCAACTTTCTATGCTATGGCGTTTCTTGGCACGCTATTTAAAGAGGTTTTAAGCATTTTTTCAGCTGTTTTTGGGACATGTCATTTTTTGACATTTTTGCCATACTATAGCCTTGCTTTTTGGGTCATTTTTTCAACATGCCATATTATGTTGTTTTTAGCCGTTTTTGCAACTTTCTATGCTATGGCGTTTTTTGGCACGCAATTTCATGAGGTTTTAGGCAGTTTTCAGCTGTTTTTGGGACATGCCATTTTTTGACATTTTTGCCATACTATAGCCTTGCTTTTTGGGTCAATTTTTCAACATGCCATATTATATTGTTTTTAGCCTTTTTTTTGCAACTTTCTATGCTATGGCGTTTCTTGGCACGCAATTTCACGAGGTCATATGCAGTTTTCAGCTTTTTTTGGGACATGCCATTTTTTGACATTTTTGCCATACTATAGCCTTGCTTTTTGGGTCATTTTTTCGACATGCGATATTAGGTTGTTTTTAGCCGTTTTTGCAACTTTCTATGCTATGGCGTATCTCGGCACGCCATTATAAGAGGTTTTAATCAGTTTTAAACTGTTTGTGGGACATGCCATTTTTTGAAGTTTTTGCCATACTATAGCCTTGCTTTTTGGGTCATTTCTTCGACATGCCATATCATGTTGTTTTTAGCCATTTTTACAGCTTTCTATGCTATGGCGTGTCTCGGCACGCAATTTCACGAGGTCTTAGTCAGTTTTCAGCTGTTTTTGGGACATGCCATTTTTTGACATTCTTGCCATACTATAGCCTTGCTTTTTGGGTCATTTTTTCAACATGCCATAT
>NW_024623181.1:0-2166 GCF_008729295.1 Plectropomus leopardus
CTGGGATGTAATTTTTCCTGAGGCTTAACAGGACTGTAAAATATTTCATAAAAATGTACTTAGTTCCTTTGAAGTTCCCTCTTTTTTTTTTCTTCTTTTTTTTGTGCACATCTGGGTATACTTTTCCTCATGCTTTTTTGATGTCAGATGGGAGGCAGGAGGGGAAGAACAGTAGTTGGGAATTGTTGGGAATGGAGAAAAGTGAATCCACTAAAGCCTTAGATGGACCTGCATGCAGCAGGTATCATCAGAAAATTTGTAGACACATTAGATATGATCCCTACACTTTTTTAGTAAAGTGTAGGGATTATATCTAGTGTGTGTGGAGAAAGTGATGAAAGTGAAAAGTCTACCTGAGAGATAAAATCATCTGTGGCTCAGTATTATTCATTATTCAACCATATGTGTTGTTTTCTTATCATTACCTTAGCTTCCACGTGTGCTCATTTTGGTTTGCTCTCCTTCATCCTCTCTCTGTACATTCCTCTCTCTGCCACTTATGCTCATCTTAACTCACTTCCTCTCCCTTTCACTTCACCTCCATGTGACCTTCTGAAACATTTCCCCAAGTTTAAAGTAGGATTCCCCTACATTTAAGTGAAGCTGCTACTGATCCAAATCGAGCTCCCTTGCCACTATTTTCAGAACGCACACAGAAATATTTAAATATTCAAATTAATGTCCAATCATGTCAACTAAAGTAGATGGCACTGATATTACACTGCTAATTGTGTTCTGTCATGATCCAAGAGAGAACAAGCTTCACAAAGGAACCTGTCACTGCATGGCAGTGAAAATATCACATTAACAGGCATTTAAATGAGTCATTTCATCATTTAAGTCTTTAATATAATCCTTAATTAGTTTGAGAGTTTCAGTCTTATAAAGCAGCAGCAGATTAAGTGTTTTTCAGTGGAAAAGAAGGATTCAGGGTCACCACAGCATCACGATGATTGTTAAACCCTCAGCACTTCATTGTATGACCCCGGCTCATCAGTCTGTTTCTGCAGAGGCAACAACAGCTGAGCTTCACTGAAAATGAAGCTTTCAAAATGCACTACAGCAGCACAAAGAGCTCCCTGTACAGCACAATACACCCAGATTTAGAGGGGAAACGAGGAATGACAATTACAGAGAGAAGAACATTTCTTTTCTAATTTAGAAGGAAAATAACAAGGTTTAGTTTTATGAGTGTGGACAAAACGTGAGAGAGAAGCTCGATAGGCTGTCACAAAAAGAAAGATAGACATGCAAGTGGAGCACAAAGAATTTGGCAAACACAAAGAGAGATGAGAATGTCATCTACATAAAAACTACAGTGCTGATTTAATCAACCTGTTTTTCCCCCCATTGTTCAGAGCAACTGACAAAGTATGAGAGTGAGTCCCTGCTCAGCAGGCAGCTGACGTGGTGATTACTGATTGTAATCACGATGGCATTATTAGAGATGACTTATTGATAGACTCTTGTTTAGTGAACTAAACCAGTAACACAAAGATGCCATCAATGGCAGAAAGAGACCCAAACGTTCTCATATTAACTCATCACATGGTGGCGCTCCGTCAGTGGCCTTCTGCGTCTACTTCTGACATTTTAAGTATCCCACTGTGTCAGCTGTTTACGCTATGGGATGCAGTTAGCGTCAAGTCAAAAAACAAACAAAGGTGGGATAAGGCAGCGTGATTATTATGTTTGTAATGGTTTTGAGTGCATCAGAGGCAGTAAAGTTAGCCAAAAGCGTACAGCCACACGTCTAGGGTTTCCACAATACTGGTTTATTACAAACCAAGCATCAGTCTTACAAAGCCCAGTTGCACGGCTACTATTTCATTATATATGAGCAAACAGTAAGCACACATGGTACCCGAACGTTACAGTCAAAGTGAGAGGCTAGAGGAAGACAGGAGCCATTCGTCCTGGGTGCGAGAGCTGCTCAACTAACTTCAAGGATAAAAAAGGCGCCATCTATCTGATGTAACTTAGTAACACAATATGTCTTAAAGGTACATTCCACAATTTCAACTGTTACATGTTTAACGAACAGCGAGGACTGTCACGATGGTTAGGATTAGGGGATGAAGTCAAGGATGGTTAGGTTTAGGCAAAAGACACACACACACACACACACACACACACACACACACACACACACACACACACACACAC
>NW_024623182.1:0-2630 GCF_008729295.1 Plectropomus leopardus
AACTTAAATAAAAATTAAATTTGTAATGTTAAAGCCAGGTTGAAGAAAATATGTATTTAACTTACTTTAAAATACATGTGTCTCACACCAATAACTATAATTTTTACAGCCACACGTTTTAAGGGGAATAAAGTTTGATTCCAATAGATGTAGGTAAATAGCTGACTCATAACATCCTGACAGTGCAAATGGAAAACGTTATAATGAATTATTAATGGTAAGCATATTATGAGTCCAAAAACACAGTGCTGAGCATAACACACATGTGAAACTGTGTAAAAACCATATGATCATAAAGGCAGGTGCAGTCAAATCCATGATAAAAACAGGCTCATACCTTCTGTATCTGCTGACAGTCTTTACCAACACACTGGCGTTTCCTCAGCGGTGAAAGACAGATCAAAAACACCTTATACAAGCGGCATTTCCCACAATAGATGATGTCTGCGCGTTTGATAAAGCCTCGACCTGCTGCCACCGACTAACAGCCACCAAAAAAGGACAATTTAAGTCAACGTGATCCGCATCTGTCCCCCTGACTGCCTCGGACTCCCTCGCTCTGTCTGTCTCCGCGAGCTTCATCTGTGGATGACATCATCTGCACCAAAACCCGCCCGCTGACCAATCAGCGACGAGCTGTCGCGTTGCAAAATGCATCGTTTGCGCTGCCACAGTGGCAACAAAATTACAGCTGCTTGCTTAAATTGTTGCAAACAGCGTCGAATTTGTATTCTGAACGTGAAAGTGGCATTTTGTTTCTCATAATCGTTATTGTGTCGCTTGAAAAGAAACACCACTAATTCCACACTTTTATTATGTCAAATTAAACTTATTATATCACTGAATATCTAAAAGTTCATAGAATTGGGCGATTAGTCGTCTAAAAACTACATATAAGTTACCCAGTTTTGCCTGCGAAGACTTAAAATATGGTAAATAACGCACTGTGGCCCGACCTCATGTCGCTATAATGTTTAAAGGGCACTTAAGGAAACTGTACACAGCAGCAGCTCTGATGACGGCGGGAAATAGCGGCGCTACGTCAGCGTTTGAAGTCTGATGCAGTGAGGTGATCTTCCCAGCCAATCACAGGGCTGCATGGGAGCACATGCGATGTTGGCAGAGTAGCCTGAGAGCCTGCGGTGTTACTGTGTGTCAGGAGGATGTGGTGTTTGACCTGGAGTCATTTAAGACAAATTCAACACCAGACAGATCTGACTGTTTTAAGTGACTGTATAAGAGCAGGGCGTGACTGTGGATGCACACTGCACACAGGAGATTTTCTTTTAGACTTTCTAACTAGAGACATAGATAGCCTACATATACAGTTTAATCCAAAACACGACTTTCTTTGACTAACTTTAACCAAGAAATTGATAGAGAAATAGAGAGCCCTATGGGAAAACGTTTCCTTAACGGCAAGCTCAACACATTTTCGCTGGTATGAGGAAAATGAAAAATGATCCTGAAAGACATTATAATGACAAACCCTCTTGAAATAATGACTTACTTTTCTCAAAAAAGGATTGGTATCTTAAAATAATGCAAACAAAGACTTAGTATTTCAAAATGATGAGCTAGAATCTCTATATAATGACTTCTATCTTATATTAAGATACTGAGTTATATTAAATAATAACATAATATCTGAGAATGACTAAGTAGGATTTCTCAAATAATAATAATAATGAGAAACTTTCTCAAAATAATGTGTTAGCATTTCAAAATAATGTGAAACTTTATCAAAATAATGACTTATTGTCTCAAAAAGTATCACTTTGTATCCCTCAAATAAAAACTTATCTCAAAATAATTACTTAGAAGCCGAGATCGAAATTTTGAGTTAGTAAATCTAACTGATAGTTTAGTAGATCATCCTTTTTTCCAGACACTAAGTCATTTCTAACTAATTTATGATTAGTATCTCAAAATAATCAGAAACTCTCAAATGAATGACTTAGTATCTCAAAATAATGACTTAGTATTTCAAAATAATGACTTAGTATTTCAAAAATAATGACTTGGTATGACAAAATTAACTTTTTTTTTGTCTTTGTTTATCTCAAAATAATAAGAAATGTCCCTAAAATAATTACTTAGTATCTCGAAATAATGACTTAGCATACAAAATAATGATTTTGTATTTCAAAATAATAGTTTCTCCTAATAATGACTTAGAATCTCTAAATAATGACCTGGTATCTCCAAATAATGACTCAACATCGCAAGAATAATAGAATAGAATAGAATAATATTAAGTATCTCTAAATGACTTAGTAACTTGGTAACTCAGAATAATAAGAAGGTGCCTCATAATAGTGACTTCTCAAATAATGACTTAGTGTATCAAATAATGACAAACTTTCTAAGATATTTTTTTTTTACATAACTTACTATGCAGTAAAAGGAATAACAATGCTACCAATCTATCCATTCATAAAACTGTTAATGTGAGCTGAGGTTGCAGGTTGGTGCCGGGTCAGCAGATAAACATAACAGGCAGCAAACTGTTACTGAAACTAAACATGCTGAAGCTGCAAGAAGGTAAACCACAAACACACAAACACAAACACACACACACAAACACACACACACACACACACACACACACACACACACACACACACATA
>NW_024623183.1:0-6387 GCF_008729295.1 Plectropomus leopardus
ACGAGAGCAAATATTCACCAAACTGACATTTTGCGATGATGAAAAATGTTTTTTAAAAACTGATTTTTGTGTCATTTTTGTAGTTTTGTTAAAAGTTTTAACTACGTCTGTTTGATTTAGAGAACAGTCAAACACTAAATCCCAAACACCAGAGCAGTTCAGCAAGCCATATTCTTATTATAAAGATGTTAATAATAATAATAACTTAAATTAAATAGCACCTTTAAAAACAGAGCTTTCACAGTGCATCAGTGAACCGCTGTTAATTTTTATTGCTTGTTTCTGTGTGTGTGTGTGTGTGTGTGTGTGTGTCGTCTGCAGCCGTACGACAGCCTGCCGACCTCTCAGACCTGCTTCTTCCAGCTGCGTCTGCCTCCGTACTCCAGCCAGGCCGTCATGGCGGAGCGGCTGCGTTACGCCATCAACAACTGCCGCTCCATCGACATGGACAACTACATGCTCTCCAGGAACGTGGACAACGCCGAGGGCTCCGACACGGACTACTGACACAGGCACCTCACACACACACACACACGAATCGATAACAAGCGGGCACACGGACTGTACCTGAACACACACACTCGGACTGTACCTGAACACACACACACTCGCGGCGATGCTTGGTCATCAGTGCACCAGTCGTAGGGAACTCCTGAGGCCACTTTTTAAATCATTTTATGTCTTTGAAACAGCACAGATTTCATTTCTCCTCGTGGTTTATTAGCAGTTTTTAAATGACACAGAAATCCACACGAGAAGTGCATTTAGTGTTAATTTTAATTTTTTTGCTCATTACTCCACATCCCATTTTCAGGGTTTCTGCATGGAGGTCTGTTTATTTGTTTGGATCTGTGTATAGAATATTCCAGCGAGCGGTGGAGGAGGAAAAGAATATTGTACATTGTGTAAAATGCTTCATTAGGAAAAATGTTTTGCATAATATCCATATTTATTGTTTTCATTGCCTACGCCGAGTTTCCCGAAGCAAACAAAAAAAACAACAATAAATGCTGCAGAGTTGATTGGTTGTTTCAGTCTGTTGATTAAAGAAAGACAAAGATTTTCTGTCAGAAAGCAAACATCACATTTATTTATTGATTTCAGAAGTACAAAATATGACAAAGGCCGTCTCCTCGGGGAGAAACTAAACCGCAAAAACAAAACTATTTACAGAGAAAGAAGTGAGTTCAAACAGCTGCTCGTGTCGGCAGAGCTGACGTTAAAGAGAGGCTCGGAGTTTACGTTTGGTCTTTATAAAAAACTTGCGTACTTTAAAGAGTTATCAGTCGCTTTCAGAGACGTCACTTTAAAAAAATTAATTTAAACGCACGTCTGCATGAGGCGTTCAGGGACAGGACCGAGTACAGGTCAAAAATATGCTGTTCTGCAGCAGCCGGAGTTCAGACGTTGACTGATTTCTAACTCTGTACCCGACTCAGGATCCTGAACCAGAATCAGATTTGGCTGGTTAATACAAATATTTGACAATCTGTAGTATTTTTTTCCATTTAAAGTTTTTAAGTTTGAAGAAGCTCAGCGAGACTTTCAGTGTGTCAGCGGCGTTCATGTAATGTAGTAAACAGGCTAACGGCGCTAACAACAGGTCGTAAGTGTGCAACACTTTTTGCCGACTCTACATCTAAAACAAAAATCAGACACCGTGTCGTTTTAAAAGTTTCTGTGAGCTAAAAAAAACTTTCCTAAGCAGAGGAGAGAAGATAATGTTGTCTCAGAGCCTCACGGCGCAGAATCTGTCCTCTGTGCCGCTGCAGCGCGTCGACCAAGGGACCAGAGCAAAAAAAACCCCAAAAATTAGTTTCATTTAGCTTTCGATAGCCCGACACTCATTAACTTACCAGTGACTTTAACAAGAAAAAGTAGGCCACGTTATAGAAACATATGAAAACACGCCGGCCGCCACCCTCCGCTCTCCTCGGCGCTCCGCGCTGCACACCGCCCCCGTTTGGCGTGAAATAACATCAGCTAGTTAGCAGCGACGCTCTTTCAGCGAGTCACGTCATCCAGGAGGCAGGAAGCGTTGCAGCGGGAACATTACGTTCACCCTCCGTCTCCTTCGGGCTCGGTGAGTAAATGGCTTTTGGCTTTTAGCATCGTTAACTCTGTTAGCACCGTTAGCCGTGAGCACAGCAGGCGGTGCTAACAGAGTAGCTAACAGTGATAACATTGTGAACGATGCTGAACGGCTCAAAATGAAGCCGCTTACTCACCCAAAAGACTGGAGGGTGGACACAGTGTTTCCATAGCAACGCCGTCACGTCAGGATGGCGTTACTTAGCTGTAATCGTCAAATGAGCGACGCCGCCAGCTGCGATCCGACCCGGCCGGGCTGCAGTTCAGTAAACGGAAGATTAGCTAAATTAACCTTCAGTCACTGTAGTTAGACGCGAAAAACGAAGACAACAGACTCGAAGAGTAAACTTTGTGTTAACGCAGCTGCAGTTTTTCATCGAAATAAAACCATCAAATCAAATTATTAAGAAATTAGATATTTTGGCGTTTTATCAGCATAAGAAGTTGTAACTTGATATGAAGCTTCTGACGTGTTTCCCCTCGCTGAGCTGCAGCGGACGACGCGCTCCGTCGCTTCTGCACGGGTTCGATACCTGAATAAAACATCAGTGACACACCGACGTTTCTACTCGCCATCTCGTCACTTCAGCTGAACTCAGAACGCCGGCTGCGATTTTACACACGCAAAGAAAAAAATCTCGGCTCATACGGAGAGAAATTAAAACACAGCGATCGATAACTCCCTCAGAGTACTGCGAGTACCGTAATTAATTTAAAAAGCCTCTCTTTGAACAGATGTTTCTGAGCGTCCGCCGCCTCTCTGCGCTGATTCACAACGCCGCTGAAATCTAAACGTTTACAGGCACCAAATAGATTTGTTACGCTTCGTTCACACCGAATGCGATAAAAAAAAACTTCAGCTGCTGGAGTCATATCGGAGTCATTTCGGAGCATTTTACAACTTGTGAAAATTCGCCCTCAGTGGCTGTGGTTATTGTTGAATGGCGAACGGCGAACAGTGAAATGACTTCAGTCGCTCGCCGCTGTTTACGTTCCACAATAAAAGACAAACTTCGTCGCTCGGAGCGTTTTAAAGAGAAACGGCTGACAGGCGCAGGTGTGCTT
The DNA here is from genome assembly GCF_008729295.1 of Plectropomus leopardus. Lineage (NCBI taxonomy): Eukaryota > Metazoa > Chordata > Actinopteri > Perciformes > Serranidae > Plectropomus > Plectropomus leopardus. The sequence continues at coordinate 3,157 of NW_024623183.1, forward strand.
TCAGAGCTGAACTTTATATCTCTGCTGGCTGAACTTCAGGTCTGTCTTTGTCGTGTCTCCACAGCGCTGACGCTCCGTGTGTCCACGGACAGACGCAGTTTGTCTCTCAGTAACGTCAAAAGAATCTTAAAACTGACAGGATATCACAACACAGCGTCACGCAGAATTCTCCCTCAAACTGAAAATTTTCAGCTTCACAATAGACGCAAAGATGTGAAATATTCGTTTTAACATCCACCACGTCGCGTCTAACGTGTCCACCGAGTCCACCGAGTCCATCGTGCCGCCCAAATTCGCATCTATTTGCATCTTTGCACTGACTTTGTCAAGTCGCCACGTGAAACGCTCACATCGCGTTCGGTGTGAACACGTTAAAAATAAGAACGAAAGCTGATCTATACGTGAAAACCGAGAGCGAGATAAAGTTTCGTGTGTTGAGTCAAACTTTTCTGTGATAAAACACGTTCAAATCACTCAGAAAACTGCAGTTCAAGCTTTTTTGAATAGAAATTGGACTTTGAATTCATTCGTGACATATTTCAATCAGGGCTGTCGAATCATCCATTTTATAATCGCAGTATTTCTACAGTTAATCTCATTTTTTTTTTTTTGTTTCAATTTAATTTCAATTCTGTTATTTTGAATTTAAAAACTGTTTTAAAGTGAAGCAATTCCCACCAGATGGTCTTGATTAGGAATTAATCGAGTTTTCTTTCAGATATCTGGAGGTCAGAGGTCAGGGACCGTGCTGTTTTTACATCGCTGAAATTTAGCGTTATTTAAATTTATTTCCTGACAAGTTAGCATCACATGGTTAGTACCGCTTATTCCTCAGTTTAAACCCGCTACGGCATCTCACAGACGAGAATTCTGTCCAGTAATTAACGCGATTAAAAACCAATTATGCGTTACGCACAGACCTCAAACGCATCGTGATTAACGCGTTAAAGCTGGCAGCCCTGATTTAAATATATCCAAAAATACCATCAACCTCATTTTCTGTGGAAAGAACGCTGCTGTTCTGCTGCAGCAGCTGCCAGAGTTTTGGCGTCAGACGCCGTTCAGTCAGACTGCGGCGGCGTTCAGGTTCGGTTTGAACCCGTGATCTCATCAGAAGACAAAACCCCCTGAGCTCCGACGTGTCCTCACACGGCTGCTGTCAAAGTGTCCTCGGAGTCCACCGCCATCAGAACGAGTCTTTACAAATGATGCCTCGTCTGCCGTCAACATCCTGCCGGAGAGTCGTCACGTCAGCTGCAGATTTTAAAAAAACATGCGATTTTTAAGGCCTTGAAGTGTGGAAGCCTGAACGATGACATCTGACCCCGGATCAGCGGCGGGGTCCTCTCAGGACAGCCATCCTCCGTCTGTCCTCGGAGCGATGATGCTGTCCTTCGCCTGCAGGAGTCTCTCCAGACACGGCGACCTGATCTTGAAGGGCGGCGGCCCCCGGCTGAGGCGGGGCTCAACGGGGAGGCGGCGCCCGGGCACAGAGCGTGGGTCGGTGCTGGAGGAGACGGCGCTGTCCTGGGTGACGTCCTGGCCGCAGCGTGGCGGCGGAGGGGAGGCGGAGACGGCGGGCTGGCTGAGTGTGGACTGAGGCGTCTTCAGGGAGCAGATGGGGGACGTGTGGAGCCACTTGAGGCGCGTGGAGGAGTCCGAGGAGCAGAGCGACAGCGGAGAGGCGGGAGGAGGGGAGGCACCGGCGTGACGCTGCTGGAGAGGAAACACGAGGACGACATCACCGTCACGAGCACAGAGAGGTAAGAAAGAAATTCACATTTCACACGCGTCTTTATTTTCATCTTCTTAGTAACTAAATCAGGGGTCGGCAGATTATCGGGCCGATTTTTGGCACTTTGAGGATCATCTGAGTCAGTATTTTTATTCGAATGATTCCTGATAAAATTAATCAATTAAAAATTGCAAATTGCAAATAAAATATGAATGAATATAAAATAATAATCATGTTGTAGTTTGTCAAAATAAAGATTTGAAAATTGTCACTCAGAGATAGTATTCCAAATGTGGCATTTAGTGTGTCAACAGAAGTTTAAAATATCTAAAAAATATAAATTATATGTTGACAAAAGTGAAAAAAACACATAGTATAGTATATCCAAAAAACATTTTAAAAAAGTCATAGTTTAGGATGTTGAGAAAGTTTTTTAAAAAAAGGATGTCTTGGTATAGTATGCTAAATTTGTGAGTATGTATAGTTTGGTATGTTTTGGTATGTAAAGTTTTAAAAATATGATAGTATAGTATGTCCAGAAGTCATAAAAAAGTCATAGTATAGTTTGTCGAAAAGTAAAAAACAGAAAAAGTCATGGTGTAGTTTTTAAAGTCACACTACAGTTTGCTAAATTGTCGTAGTAAAGTTTGACAAAAAAAGTTTTTAGAAATGTCTGGTAAAGTATGCCAAGGTTTTCATTGTATGTCGAAAAAGTAAAATAAAATCATAGTAATGTCCAAAAAAGAGGAAAAAAAGTTTTAGTATATTATTCTGAAAAGTAGTAAGCTGAAAAAAGTTGCTTAAACATCATAATATACTACGCTGAAAAACATCATGGTATATATATATGGTATAGTGTCCTCGTATAGTACACCAAATTTGTCACTTTATAGTATTAGAATAGTAGTATAGTAAAAATGTACTTATTTAGTATACTGAAGAAAAATGTGACAGTTTAGTTTGCTAGAGGATAGTGTGCCGAAAAAGTCATTCGAAAAGTAAGTTTAGCGTTTCAAAAAAGTAAAAAATAAACGAAATCATTGCAAGCTATGCTGAATTTATCAAAGTATAATATGTTGAAAAATGTAAATACGTAAATGAATGATTTCAGAAGTCGTCGTTTACCTCAAAGATTCACAGACTCAACCGCGACATCACATTCACTTGTTTACCTTTTGCTTCTTGGCAGGAGCGCGCTCATCGGTCTGCGTCAGGTTCGGTCTGACGTGAGGAAACCAGCTGTGAAGCATGTCCTCTATTTTCATGACGATGCTGAGGAAATGTCCACTGCAATGAAGAGAGACAGAAGACACGGAGGACAGGAGGTTAGTCAAATACACGAGGACACACTGACTGAGTCTGACATTTTTCTACAAATCTACAGGAGGGCAACAGCTGCAACGACCCGACGTCGACAGCAGAGAAGAAGAAGACGGCATTTTCCGTGAGTAAACTAACTACTATTGCCTTTGTCGCCGTTTTTTCCAACATGCTAA
>NW_024623184.1:0-2894 GCF_008729295.1 Plectropomus leopardus
AGACTTTTTCCTTAGAAAAGCTGCTCTAAACGACACGATCCCGAATTATTATTATTACTATTATTACTATTATTATTATTATTCAACAAGTCATCATCACTCTGCTGTTTCTGGAAGATCTGATAATCGGTGCAGGCAGAGTACCCGGTGCACAGACGCAATATGAAATTCATAAATACTTAATATGAAAACACGAGGTCACATATTGTGTTTTTGTGCACACGGGCTGAACAAGAAGAGGCGCATGACTTCTTACAATAATTAAGCGGTAAAATTGTATCATTCAACTGCATTTTTATGAACCCAGAGAGAATGCTCTTGCAAACTATTTAATTTCCAATATTTCCTACACGCTTATTCCATCAAACGGCGTGATACTATTATCACGAATACCAAAACTGGCCCGATTTTTCAACTCGGGGATGCAGCGTTGAAAAATATAAACACATTTTAAAATTAATTATTATCAAAAATATATATAATATGCTACACATGACACTTGCTTTCTTTTATAATCTACAGCACCCCGTATAAACTGGACCTTATTTCACAGTGAGCAGCAAACCTCCGACAGTTTTCACTTACGGGACATTTGTGTAAGTGATTATATTTCAATAAAACTGTTTTTATTATTATTGTGCCATAAAAATGAACTCCGCGCCATACACAGACTAAATATGCCGGTGATCATAAGAGTCTGAAGTAGAAAAAGAAAAAAAGAAAAAAGGAATTAAAAAAAAGATCTGAATGGAAAGTCTGATTTTCCATGATAGGAAAGTTTAGCATCCGTCTTAATAACAGCCGTGTGAAAGGATTACACCTCCAAAGACTTGGAAAATCCAAATTTGTCTAGGGAATGAAAGAAAACACAGCTTTTGGAGAGAGCAACAATCTCTTGGGAGCTATCTGGTTGGACCCCCCCCCCCCCCCCCTCACCCACACACACACACACACACACACACAGACGACAGCAGTAAAGTTTCTGGATTAAATTAAGGTACAGGGTAATGACTTCGATGGAAGCGCATTTAGCGCTATAATCACATACAAGTCTTTTATAGTCTCTCTCCACTGATCACATTTTATAAAGCCTGCAGGTACAGAGTGAAAAATATCCTCAATATCCATCATGTATATATCTTCCACCAACTTAAGTCCAGCAGGATGCTGTGCCTCGTGCCCGTCTACGGTCACAGGGGCTGCTCTTTATGGTAAAGCAGCCCCGAGACGCAGACAAGGGAGTCTTTATGGAAATGCATGAACTTGTAAGTGATGTAAATGTCTTGTATGTGTTATCTGTCACAGGGCTGGCGCCGTGATTTCGTGCTATAGGGACTAAAGGGAAGTGGGCGCCACATTCAGTGCTGTCACCAGCCATGAATTAAGGGAAATGTGAAACACTTTCCTGGATAAAATGACAGCGCGGACGCTTTGATCCGGAGGGTTTTTGATGGAACAACATGCACGGGGAATTTAACCCCCAACCCCTGGCTGCGTCACAGTGTGCGAGATGGATCAAGCAGCTTTTGGGGGAATACAATTATTTATCTGAAGGAATTAAGTTGCTCTTTTACGGTTTGAGAAACAAACTGTGGGAGAGAGGAACATTTTTAAGACCTGTTATATATGAAACCTTTACAGAGCCAATTAGATAAACCCTAAACAAATGCAGGGCAGTTGGCAGTTGACATTTTGGAGGAGCGAGGTTTCCACTCGACAACAGATGCCAATGAGATCCGAGGCAAAGGACACTAATACCATTACATTCATTCTTCGGCCTAATCACATTTTATTTTCATTTTTTTAAGCCGCGCAGGGAAAGTGATTGATGAAGATTTCCATCCACAGCGGTAAGAGTCGTAAAACGGCTCATATCCACGAGTTTAGAATCGGATATTAAAGCTGCAGCTCGGGGGCTCAGGAGTATTTCGAGACATATTCAGTGAGCACGAGCCTCCTCCGGTGCTATGGTTAGAACATAAAAGGTGTGGAGGAGGCAGATCCCTCTTTAAAGCACAAATTATGAAATGTGCCCCTCGTTAAAAGGGGATTTCCGAGGTAAACGGGGAGGATTACGCCTCCGCCGCTGCGCTCGAAACACCGTGCGCCTTTTTTTTTGCTATTATAACTAATAAATCCTCACGCTGAGCGACGATAATATCCCATCACACCGTGCAAGTGCGTGCAGCATTCTCGGACTTCAGTGGCGCAGACCTGAGCTTCCTGTTTTGACTTTCTCGGCCCCCGGAGTTGCCTGTACCAGCACCGGCACGCAGTTAAAACCCATGTATAGTGTTTGAAAACTGTAAATCATGACAGTAATCACTGTCATCGTTGGCAAATAAGCTCAAAACCCCTTAAGAAGTCAGCCTGAGCGTGACGGCTCGTATTTAAAGTTGATTTGAAAAAGTGCGCAAAGAAAAACACGGAGAGACAAGTGTTTTAGGGAATATAACAGAACCTTTAAAGATGTAAATTATGACAATTTGCATGCAAACCGGAAAGCTTCAGTGCAAACACACGAGGAGAAGCAGCACACACTGCACACACTGCTGGGGGCAGTTGTTATAAAAGCGTGCGTAAATGTGAATTAGCCATTATTATTGCTGTTATCTGTAGCAGGTGTACGTCGTAGGTGGATGGAGATGGAGAGAAAGCAGCTCTGAGCTTTTCTTTTTTATTTATTATTTTTCTATTTTATGGTCATAATCATGAAGCCACAAAAGTCCTGTACAGGCTATAACCCGTCTGCTGTCCCACTTTAAAAAATACAACCGAGAACATAAGCAATAAACTCTCTCTCTCTCACGCACGCACACACACACACACACACACACACACACACACACACACACACACACACACACACACACACACACACACACACACACACA
>NW_024623185.1:0-2021 GCF_008729295.1 Plectropomus leopardus
TAAAAAAAAATCTCAAAATCTGGATTTGTCTCTTTTTTCTTTATTTAGTTGACTGTGTGTTAATTGTTTTGTTTCATTCAGGCCCAACATGGTGTACATGTTGGTTTGAAGCCCAATCCGCACTACCAAGACTGACATCCTGTCGGGGAAATAATGAATCCTTTCATGAAGCTTGGTGGAAAGTGAAGCATGAGCCCAGGAAGAACCCAGTCCATTTTAGGGAGAGGGTTACACAAATTATTTTTCACTTTGGTTAATATTTCAAAGGCATTTGGTCTTGGCGGAGATCTGCACTCTAAGTGCCCTTTCACCTGCTTATTTACTGGATAAAAGTAGTCAAAATGAAAAAAATGGAGCCAAAAAAATACATGAATCTGCCTTTAAAAATTTAAAAATTGTAGCATTTAATTCGTCTAGGCTGCGAAAACCCAAATTACCCTGTAAAACACAATGACCTCAGTGTCCTCAGCTGTATCTATAGAGTGGCTACAGGTTTCTAGAGGTCAATTATGTTGAGAGTAAATGTTCAACCGAAGATTGTCTACGGGCTCTACTCTACATCCCTCTTCACCTGTGCTGTTCAGCTGCATGTCCCAGGTGGTGGACATGACCCAGTTGTCAGAGTGGGACACTGATGTCTGATCCCACCGATCGTCCCCTGATGGTGAGCTTTTACCCCATTCTGTCACGTTTTCCCCATTTTGGGCCACTGGAGCCAAGTCGTCACCATGTGAGCTCCTTCTAACCGACTTCTCGCCAGAGGGGTTAAACGTGCTCTGATTCACACCTGAGCGAAGTCACAGTTGAAGACGATCTCAGTTGACAGAAAGTGCTTGATTCATCTTATTTTGAAAGTCCTTTTATAATGACATTAAAGCTGAACTGACAAAAATAATGAAAATAATACAGGAATATCATGCTGTTAGTGAGTTTTAAGGAAGTCTGAGCTCCTGGAGAAGTCATTAGTGAATCATTTACAATATGATAATTTTATTTTATTTATTTTATGCTGTTTCACATTCTTTTATTGTCTGTTTACATGTATTTGTGTACACACAGTGTCTCCATTGTGCCATTCATACTTTATATTAACCCTCAAATCCAGGCTGGATTCACAACCAGGCAACTGCCAATATGTTTGTGGCACGTTAATTGGTTTAACCCAAAATCAAAAGTATTTTTTTTTTCCTGGCGACGTCATTTTTCCTTCTGATGTCACACGCTGAACACGTGCTGTGATGTCACTTCCTGTGACGTACAGCAGCACTTTACCAGCCTGTGATTCAGTGTGGATTTATGTCTTTTTTTATTTTTCATTTGGGAGAGTTGAGTCTTACCCTGCTCTCCCTCGTGTGTGGCTGAGTTAACCCATTCCTCTCCAGGACCCATGCTGCCCCAGTCCACCACTGCGTCACTCAGAACATCAGAGTACAACTCTGCAGCAGAGCAAGGCAGCAGGGCGAGAGGAGACAAGAAAACTGGTTATAAACTGTACACACACACACACACACACACACACACACACACACTCACACACACACACACACACACACACGCACGCACACACACACACACACACACACACACACACACACACGCACACACACACACCACTGTTAATGGATTTTGTGTCTCTCCAGTGTCCGTCTCGGCCCAGTCGGTAACTTGATAACAGTGAGTTCTGTTTCGTTACAGGCAGATTATCTGAGTCTGCATTTGCACAGGAACAGGAAGTCTGACTTCTGACCCTCTGTGGCTCAGATGTGAACTTCTCGGAGCTGTTTCAACAGGATTTAGCTGATTTTTGCGATTTTAAAAAGCCGGGGAGCAAATCTGTGCCACACAGAGATAACAATGAGATCTTTTGTGACAATTAAGCAACAATAACCAACGTTATTGAGCAATCCGAGTTCTCTGGTTGCTGATGAAGTCTCATTACGCCACACACACACACACACACACACACACACACACACACACACACACACACACACACACACACACACACACACACACACACA
>NW_024623186.1:0-3825 GCF_008729295.1 Plectropomus leopardus
CTGCATAGAGTATACGCACATCACATTTGCAGAAGCACACAAACAACCAGGGAATAAAGAAACAATGAATGGTAGTACAGAACATATTTTTTGTATAATGCATACAAATATGCCCTGACCATAAGACACCACAAATAAATATCAACAAAGTCCAGAGTAGAACATGTAAATTTTGAAACAATAGACCAAAAAAGGCCAAAAGAACACCAGTTTTCATTACTTGCATATTCAAACTGTAAACCTTCACATCTACAAAAAAATTCAAAAATGACTCAAACAGCAGATGTATTGAAACTTATTATAGTAAGGACAAAATTATCCAACTTGCCTTCTTACCAGGTGTTAGTTAACCTACAAAGACCCAAATTAATCAGCTGAGAAAATATACCACCTCTTGGTATATTTAGCAATTTGTCAATCAGTTTCATTGTGGGATAAAATTGCATAAGATTTGGAGCCTAATACCGCCAGTTCCTTTAGTTTATGCATTGAAGAAAGTCTTTAATAATGATTATATTTGTATGATTTGGCAGTCTTCATTTAGGACCCTTGTGGCCTGAGGGTTGAAGCTCTTCCTGAGCCTATCAGTGCTGACCTAGTGCAACTGCTACCTTCTCCATGACCTCAGCAGAGATGGTTGTTATCCTGGTAGTCAGGATCTTTAATGGTTCTCCAAACCCTTTTCTGCATTGCCTGATGTATACATTCGTAAGCCAGGGTAGAGCAGTGCCTATAGTATGAATGAGTGATTAAAAATTTCAGTCTCTGCTTTTCTCACAGTTGACTCAATATGCAGCACACAGGTCACGCACTCTTTGATGGGGACACCAAGGTACTTGGCGATATCAAGCTTTTAAAGCTTTTTTAAACAATGTTGCTTAAGGCTGCAGGGACTTTGCAATAGTTTCATGATGTTTTTACAACGGGGTGTGTGCAATATGTACAATATTTTGCATGTGCAATTTGGATTGTGTGCAATTTACGGGTGTGATTTGGTACAGCTAGTGCTTTTTTGTTCATATGTGATTTGTTTTATTATGACTGTGGAGGCATTTAGGGGCGCAGCAACTGAGTCCAAGACTAATTTCCCTACAGAGACAATAAAGTGTATTGCACCGTAACGTACTGTATCGTATTGTATCGTATTGTATATCGTATCATCAGCAGGTGAATCTAACCAGTTTCGAAGAAGAATTTCTTAAATTTCAAAACTGCCACAAGAGGATCATAAAACCCCTGACCCTCTTTAAAGCATCACAGTATCTACAATACAGATAAAATTGGGACTTTTTCCCTCCCTACTCCACAGTCACTCTGCTCACACAATCTGCATTCCTTGATCATTTTTCAATATGCCAAATAATTGAAAAGGCTCTCTATCGTGCAATTTTGGCTTTCAGATAAGCCAGATTCAGGGCCCAAAATATCTGATTTTAAGATACTTAATGATTAATTTGAGTAATAATTTTTTTCCTAATATGAAAGCCCACGTATTTCTCATTAAAACACTTTTCTTTCTTATATATTCAACAGTTTGTATTAGATTACACTAAGTTAGGCCTGTGCTCAGTGGGTGCATGATTAATGCACAAAAACGAAGCCAAGCCAAATGAAACACGATTATATAAAGCAATGGACTGTCCTTTGCAAGTGTTTCCCTTCTTTATTATTCCCCCAAAAAAATGAAAAATCCATTTTGAATTCATGCCGCTGCTCTAGGATGTTGATTTGCATTTGGTAGTCTCTGATAACAAGTCAGAGAAGAAAAGAGCTCAGTCCTCCAATCTTTTCCATAAACAGGCACTCTGTCATCAATATTGTAGAGGAATCCATACTGCAGGACTAGAAGACTAATTAGAGCCAGCTCTAAATTATTTAACTCCCTCTGATTTTATTGATTTGTCAGTTCAGAGCTGCGACTCAGAGCTGTAAAATTGACTCTGCTGAAAGAGACATGCTCGTCCGCTGGTTTATGGCTGTCAGCACATGGACGGGGACAGACAGTGATGTACTAATACAGCTGCTACACACACGCAGATGCACACAGAGCAAACAGACAAGAGTCAGGAAACAGTCACACATGTGGATGAAAGCACACATGCCAATGATGAGGCAGCAGATAATATAGTAAAACCATAAAGTTGCAGCATTAACCTGCTTAATTAACAGCACTGCAATTAAACACTCCCATGGACTCAGCACACACCCTAAAACACACACACACACACACACACACACACACACACACACACACACACACACACATAAACTAATTACGTATCTCTCAATTAACACAGATCTCCATGTGGAGTGCATGGAACCCCAGGGATCCCGTTAGCCACCTGTTACTAATATCTCAACTCAAGCATGATAACAACTGTACACACACACACTCTCCTCAATACTGGCCTTCAATCAAAAGCACAAACAGCCATAAATACCAGCGCACTTCCAACAGGCCTGACTCGTCTGGCTTGTTGGCTGTTTGCTGAATTGGTTAAATGCCTAATTGGTTAATTGCAGAGGGATTATGTTCAGATGACTGGGAATCAATTGACCGGGCATACACATTAGCACATATGATTGACAGAAAAGGGAAATGATCTCATAGGCTGCGAAGCAAATCAGGGAGCAGCTATTAACCAATCAGAGCAGATGTCAATTGATCTTGCTGGGCCTGGAGGTGAGTTGTAGCTTATGACAGTAATCGTCAAGTAAATGTTTTTAATGGAACACCTTGATGTGCTATGGATTGATATTGAGTCATTTTTAATGTTTTGATGGATGCATTGATTTGGAAGTGCTGCTGGGAAATAAGGCTCTTGATAATGTATTCAGAGAGGAAAGAGAACGCAGAATTTACGCGGCAAACTGACTGCAGCTTATTGCAGATGACACACCTTGTTGTCCATTGATGTTCTGTTTAATCCTCATTGAGCAGTTAGGGATTCAGTGCCCTGCTCAAGGGCATCTCAGCTCTAATTGTTGAAGAAAGAAACAGTGGCACCTCTTTACTTTTAACTCACAGATTTCTTGAGCAAGTCCACTGCTTTGAAAGTATGATCCTCTATTTACAGGTTATAATATAATTTAAAAAAATTAAATTATTTCTAAAGTCAGTTCTGTTGTATATTAAGAAACGTTGTCTCTGCAAATGTGTGCTGCTGTTTGCGTGTGTGTGTGTGTGTGTGTGTGTGTGTGTGTGTGTGTGTGTGTGTATATAATGTATGTGTAAACATGTAATATGTACCAACTTCTACACACCTGATACCCTGGACAATCGTGGGTGTGGGAGCTCAATGAGGTTCACCTCACAGGTTGATGCTTCATGGATCAAAAAGGGAGCTAATAGTTGTGTCTGCCAAACACAGCAGGCTCCAGCTGTGGTCTAATGTCACCATGACAGACAGACAGACAGACAGTAAGTAACATCTGTTGAGCTATTCTGTTACACGTAGTGGCAGAAAAAAAGGGTCACTTCACCAATTTTATTGTAAAAATGATGTTTCTCCAACATTAACCTTTTCTTTTGTTACCTCACCCTAACCATACCTAACTCATATTTTGACTTTAACCACAATCTACCCTCAAACCTTTAGCACACTATAGTTGCCGTGTGCAGATATTCTACAAGTGGATATTTGGGGCATCTCTGTAGCACCACAGTGCTGCTGCTATTTATAATGGTATGTTATGACACAATTTTACCTTTATCAAAAAATTGTAGCTCCTGTTTTGGATGTTGCACTTGGCTATATTGTGATTTAGATAATATTCCGATCAATTGTGCACCCCTAAACTCATTTTCCAACATTACTGACCATT
>NW_024623187.1:0-2293 GCF_008729295.1 Plectropomus leopardus
CACACACACACACACACACACACACACACACACACACACACACACAGCTGCTCTGGCACTCACGGGGTTAAAGGTGTGGACGTTTCCACAGTTGGGAAGTTGGACGGAAAGTTTTTCTCTGAGCCAGCCAATCAGAGCGCAGCACACACACACACACACACACACACACACACACACACACACACACTCAGAGCAGTGAGGTGGAGCTCAGAGTTTTTCGTCGCTGCAGTTTTTGGGAGTTTTCGGTCGGACTGAGGACAGAGTCGTCATGGTGACCACCGAGACCCACCAGAGCCAGGACTTGCTGGTCCCCTCCCAGAACCAGGACCTGCAGGACCTGCAGGACCAGCAGGAGGAGGACCAGGTCTCACCCTCGTCCCCTCTGGCAGGACTGGACCCGGAGACGATGGCTCAGGGTCCCGTCAACGCCATCACGGTCCTCACGCTGCTCGACAAACTGGTCAACATGCTGGACGCCGTCCAGGAGAACCAGAACAAGATGGAGGTGAGCCACGCCTAAACCACATGACCCAGGGGGACCAGAAACTCAGAGACCAGAAACTCAGAGACCAGAAACTCAGAGACCAGAACTCAGAGACCAGAACTCAGAGACCAGAACTCAGAGATCAGAACTCAGAGACCAGAACTCAGAGATCAGTAGACAGACCAGAAACGTGGACCAGTACAGACTGCAGTGGCAGAGGAAGTAAATAGATCCTTTACTTTAGTAAAAGTACTACCACAACACTGTAAAAATACTCTGTTACAGTAAAAGTCCTGCATTAAATATAGTGCTTTAGTAAAAAATACAATCAGGAAAAAGTACTTAATGTATTAAAAATAAAAGTACTCGGTGCAGAAAGATCTTCAAAACAACAATAAACCGTAAAAAGAACACGCCCAATTATGACAAAAATATTAAAATTATTAAAAAAAACAGTCCTAAGACCAAAAATTTTTTTTTAAAAATAACAAACAAACAAAAACAAACAAACAGAACACCACAAACCTCAAAGCTAAATAAATAAAAAGCTTATAAATAAATAAATGAATTCAAAAACCTCCCCAAAATCAAAATTATCAAGAGAAGAAAAAAATTACATAAAAGAATAAAAAAAAACAAAATATTATAAGCAAAACAGGAGACCCCCCCCCCCAAAAAATCCAAACTATTAATAAATAAATAGAATAAACACAAAACTTCAAAATTTTACAACAAATAGAAAAAACACCCCAAAAATGACCTAAAAAGAATGAAAAAAATTCAATAAAAAAAAATCAATAACAAAATTGAAAATAGTGTCCTGACAAACTTTCCAGACCAAACTCCACTTAAAAAACAGCCGATTTAGTCGTCACAGTTGACTTATGCCTCACTGCATAAAGAAACAGAACCAACGTGATAAATATCACACAAGTGTCCAAGTTCAGGCTGCCACGTCCGTAAAAACACCCAAACCAAACCCCACTTAAAAAACTGTTGATTTAGACACTTTAGACTTTATCTGAAACTAAATGAAGAAGCAGAACAGACGTTGATCCTGATGTTTTACAGAAACTGCTCAAACCAAACTCTATTCAAAAAACAGTCCATTTAAGCTCTAGCTTGGAAACGGTTTCTCGTCTCTCTCTGACCTTGTTTCTTGTCCTTTTTTGGACCCAAAGATCTAAATCTGTCCATCTGGCATACGTCACATGACCCCTGGGCCGAAGGCGTCACATGACCTTTGGCAGAAACTCGTGGGTTAAATAATGTGGGCACCACATGTTTCACTGCGCTGCGACTGGAGATTCCTCACACGTTTTCACATCAGCAGAAAAAAGTCCTCGCAGACTGAGACGTCTGCTAACATGTTAGCCGTTAGCCGTCCAGTTGAGCCCGTAAATGAGCAGGCTGCTGATTGGTTGGTTGTGTCTCAGGTGCACCAGGTGGAGATGGAGGGCGTGGTCAGAGGGATCCAGGCCGACATGACCAAACTGTCCAAGAGCCACAGTCACACGTCCAACACCGTCAGCAAGCTGCTGGACAAGAGCCGCAAGCTGTCCGTCACCATGAAGGAGGTAAACGACGCACACCTGGACACCTGTCCTTAAATATATGTCACACCTGTCCTTAAATATATGTCACACCTGTCCTTAAATATTATCACACCGTCCGTCACCATGAAGGAGGTAAACGATACACACCTGGACACCAAATATATACATCACACCCTGACATTAAATTAAATATATCAAGCATTTTGAAACATATCTCACCTGTCTGTAAACATATCTCACCTGTCTGTAAACA
>NW_024623188.1:0-3795 GCF_008729295.1 Plectropomus leopardus
AGTGATGTAGCAGCTTTAGTTGAACATGAAATCCGTGAGTTTTTTTCCAGCGTCCGCTGGCGAAACTGGCCACTTGACCCTCCCCGTTTTTTGGGGGGCATTTTATGCCGATATTGAATTTGCTTCGTTGCTGTAGTTTTGAATCACCTCTGTACAGATCACTCTGATCCCGGCTACTCCACTTCATGCTTTGATCTACCGTCTTTTGTACTACAACTACGAATCCCAGCAGCCCCAAAATTACACACAGGGAGCGTGAGAGCGCCCCCTTGTGCCAGCTGCCGAAAACACACTTTGATGTATACATTCGTCAATGGCACTCACTGAGTTAATTTGTGCTGTAAAGTTCTGCGTGTTATCACGGGGTCTGATTCGCTCTTGCTTTAAACAGCTGTGAGTGGTGTTTTTCCTATGATCCATCTGTTTTTAGTTTCTGCGTTGTCTTCTTCAGAGCCCCGGCCCAGAACAGGCCCACAACAAGTCCAAAGAAACCTCCCCTGTCCTCCTTCGCACAGAGACTCTTCCAGACGGGAACTTTGCTGGACTGCTCGAGAGCGACACGGACACAGAACAGAGACACACGCAGAACAGCGTGGACTCTGTGGAACAGCCCCCGAGGTTCCCATCGGGTCGACAGGCCTCTCTACCTGACGTCCCCAGCAGCTCAGGAACGCCGGGACTCCACAGGCCAGTTTCTGACCCGGGGCTTCCAGGAAAGTAGGCCTCCCGGAGCTCTTCGACGTCCACCGAAGGGCTCCTCTCAAGCTTGACTCAGGGTCTAAGAAAGAGACTGTATATGCAAAGGAAAAACTGTAGACTTTCTTCCATTCCTTTTGGGAAAACCTCCCCACCCTTCCAGCTCTCGGATTTAGATGTATAAAGTCCATTTATACAGAGGTATTTATACACTATATTATTACCACATGTAAAGTCGTCATCTACCCTGTACATACTTCAAAGAGAACACTGCCAGCAACACGAGGCACCTGACGGGCTTTTTCTAAACCAGATATGCATGTTGTCCTTTCACATGGGTTCTTTTCCTTTGTGTCGCATGTTCTTCACACACACTGCAACTCTCTGGGCAATCAGGTGTGATCTCGGCATGCTTACAGACGACTGTAGCTCTCAAGTCTCATTTTCTATGACTCTTCCCTCTTCACAGGGACAAAGCTACTTGAAACTCTTTCCGAGGCATTTCTGTATCACACTCCACTGCTTTCAAGTTCATCTGTTATCAGCAAACGGTCGACATTTTGAAACTCACCAGGAGATCCGTCTGTATATTTAGCGTGCCTACTGTACATACCATCGCCTCAGCAGATAAAAATCACTTCTTCTTCAGCTCAAAATGCAGAACACTGTAATAATAATAATAATAATAATAATAACAATGTGTGTGGAGGCTGTGTGGTCCTCACAAAGCACAATAAGACTTTTGTCAGTCTTTGAGAGCAATAAAGATGAACCAGTCCAGGAAGTGCACCCAGTCTAGAGTAGAATTTGCTCTGGAGATAATTTTATACGACCTGAACAAAGAAAAGAGCATCTTTCAACAGCTTTTATGTTGCTTTGTCACGATCTGTATGTGAATTTAATAGCTCAACCTCGACACGCAGAACATTTCAGAAGTTCAAGACAACAAAATGATGGCTTCAGTATGTCAAATAGGAAACATAGTTAGCATATAACCAGCTGCGTCCTGTCGACATCACGGAGGCGAAGCTGTGGCCTTTTTGCCGTTGGAGTCAGAACTTGAAAGAGACATTTCTGTCCAGGTAGTTTGGGGATTTAAATAATTCCTGTAACTGTTGTTTGTTTCTTCCTGCAGTTCCTAAATCATGGCAGTTATATTTTGGTGAATCTTGGACATCTAACCATCCGGATCAATAGAAGGTGACAGTTTTTTTACAGACACCTGTTTCCAGTACAGTACTTGTACAGTAGTTCTTAACAATTGATAGCTATACATTTAGAACAGTTCAGTACTCATTTTCCGCAGTATCAGTACACCAGTACTAGCTGCGCTTTCTCCCTCCCCCTTATTCTTGATAACTAGCGGTTGGAATCACTATAATACAATCTTATAACAATACTTAACATTACAATATTGCTTCATAATATGCTCACAATATGCTCATTTTGCAATAACATAGTGCGATAAATTGCACTTTTATTACCTTTTTTCAACCGCATATTATATCCCATTATAAAAAAAAATCATCAACATCTGATTTATCTAAAATTTTAAAGATAAAGTTTCTCAATGTAGTCATTGTTATTGCAGTAAAATGTATCTTGTAAACTGAAAAAGCAGCCGATGCCATTACTCCAGTGGGCTACTTAAAGTTTAATTTGTATTTACATTTATAATTTATATCATTGGAAAAAAAATCAATGTTGTGTGACGTGAATTGATAGATTATCGTCGCACAAAATGTTGCGTTAATAATTTTAATTCAAATTTTGCATTTCATGCTTGCAGTGAAAATGTTCCCCCTCTGCCATTAAAAATGGTATCAAAGTAAAAAAAGCTACGTTTTCTTTAAAATCCTCAATCTGCCTCGACATAATGCCTCTTTGAAATGCGTGCGTAGCTTTGACTGCGACCGTAACGCTGCCACATCCTTACATTCTGAAACAGATAATCCCACGCGATAGATTTCGCTCGCATGCTTTAGGTCTTCCAAAGTCTCCTTAAAAAATACAATTTCATTAAAAAAAAAATTAAAAAGAGTCTTTAGAAAAGCAAATAAGAAAAAAAAATAACGTTTTCATGTTTTGGGCCGAGGACACAGGCCAGCCTCCGATAGCCTTAGCTTTATAAGCCTGTTCTAGCCTTTTACAGACAACATCAAAAATCTGCTTCTCCACCATCAGATGTAAATGTACCGAATCATTTTAGGGTGAACTGCATGACAAAAAAGAATTAGTCATCTTAGTTTTTAATTACACAAATTCCAACACAAGCTCATGTATTGCATGGAGACTGCACTCGACTAAATTATTAAGGTCTCAATCGACTGTGTGTGACACGTATTGCTTTGTAAGGTACAGCACATAAACTCATCCGGAGAGATTTAGAAAAAACCTTAGACCTATTTTTCTAATACAAAGTATTTAATTTGCCATTATTTTTCTATGTACGTTATGTTTTTAAACCCCGGATGTTTGAACACTGCAGATGGGACGAGGGGGAGATGATGAATGCAATGCACAGCCTCTCAATGTAGCAACGGAGACTTGAGGGACGGGCTTTCAGCTGGGTGCTGCGTTTACTGTATGCTGTTGAAATAGTTCAATATTGCACATTGACTTTCATATCATTTCTGCAGAGTTGACTTTACCCTTATTGAACACTTTGCTGTCATCTAAAGCCTGGGCGTCATTTAGTCCCCTGAGTCCTTCAGTGGAAACCTGACAAGTCAGAGATAACGGGGAGATACTAGGTAAGAAAAAAAACAACACGTTTCCAGCAGAGCACTGGGTGTTTTCTTTTTATTCTTCTCGGGCACAGATGTAGAACAAAAGTTGCTAAAGCCTAACTCGACCTGTCCAACGCCTGAACAGTCTACTGAACTTTCATGGGATTTGCAAACTTTTGCACAGATTAGAAAACTTGCTGTACTGGATATAAATGTCACTTTTTAAATCTAGTGCTGTTCACAATTGTTTTTATGCATTTTTTAAATGTTTGCCACTGTATTTTATACAATGCAACACTTAACAGCTAATTTGAATGTTTCTGTTCTTAACTATATTTAAAGAAATGAAATATATTGTGTAAATAGACGT
>NW_024623189.1:0-1879 GCF_008729295.1 Plectropomus leopardus
ACCATAGCAAAGGATTTTGCAAATAAAGGCTAAAACACCATAAAATTGCATGTCCAGTTTCCAGCAAAAATGCAAGGCATGGCAAAAATGACACAAAATGCAATTTTCAAAAAAACCCTTATAACCATTTTAAAGCACATTAAATAGTGTGCAAAGACACACCATAGAATAGGATGTTACAAAAATGTCCCCAAACACCACAAAATAGCTCATTGAAAAATGCACCAAAAATGCATTACTATAGTATGGCAACAATGTCCAAAAATGACATTTTGAAAAAACTGCTGAAAACCATTTTAAACCACATAAAATAGTGTGCTGAGACAGGCCGTCGTATCATAGCGTATCAAAAAATTCACTGAAAATATAATACTACATAGAATGGCAAAAATATAAAAAAATGACATTATTCTATGCTGCTTTTGGACATTTTTTTGACATGCTATGTTATGATGTGTTTCGACATGCTGAGTTATGCAGTTTCTAGTCCTTTTTTCGACATACTACGTGGTTTTCTTCGCTTTATTCGACATGTTTCATTGACATTTGACATAATATACTTTTATACTATTATTTAACGTTTTTGAACGTGTTTTATGACATTTAGTGACGTGATACATTGTGAAGATTTTGTAACTGTGATGTTTTTGAAGATTCCAAGCATTTTTGAGTAAAATACAATGTTATGTTGTTTTTTGAGCTACATACTATATTATGACATGTCGATAATTTTCAAGCAACATAATACACTCTTACAATTTCTATGATTTTTGAGTGACATACTATATAATGACGTCTTTGCCAATTTTCTGAGGTCATACCATACTATGATGGTTTAAATTATTTTTGACATACCCTCCTATGTTTGATGATTTTTGAGCAATGTACTATATTATGACTTTTTTGATGATTTTCGAGCATTGCTGATGATTTTGAGTGACATATTATACTGTGACATATTTGATGATATTTGAGACACATGCTATACTATGATGTTTTTGATGCTTTTCTAACATTTTTAATGATTTTTAGTGACACAATAAATTTTTTCAATAATTTAGCGCGACATACTATATTATGACCTATCTGATGATTTTCAAGCGACAATTTATGCTTTGACATCTTTAATGATATTATATATAAATGACACATGCCATACTATGACACTGAAATACTATACTATATAAACTTTTTTTTCTAAATTTTTGAGCAACATATTATACTATGTATATACGATACTATACTATACTATATGAATGTTTTTCATTTTCTGAGGGGCATACTACACTTTTACATCTTCACGATTGTTCAAATGAGTGACATACTAAACAATGACATTTTATGATTTTTTGAGGGGCATACTTTACTATGAGTTTTAATCATTCACATAGTATTCTGATATTTTCATGATTTCTTGAGAGACATTATACTGATATTTTTTTATATTTTTTAAATCCAGACATATAGTACATAAAATACTTTATTATGATGTTTTTATGGTTTTTGAGCAACTTAATATTCTGTGAATTTTTAGGACTTTTTGTAAGTCAACCTCTAGTTTATAACTAGTCATCCATAAGACCCTTGCCACTTATAAATCATTATAAGTCACATCGATAATGTTTTATAACAGTGCATTATAAATGCATTATAATTCCCTATGAATGCCTTTATAATTCATTATATAAAGATGATTTTCATTACATTTTTATAATATACTATACTATGATGTCTTTATCATACTTTTATGGCATACTATACAAAATAAATTTTTGTTCTAATTTTTTTTCTCTGAGCGTGTTCAGACATGCTTGGTTTTGTTTTGTTGTTTAAAAAATGTACTTACTTTCCACCACTGTATGTAGGGAGATGAATGGTA
>NW_024623190.1:0-1831 GCF_008729295.1 Plectropomus leopardus
AAAAATGTCATTTTCTAAAAACTGCTGGAAACCACTTTAAACCACATAAAATAGCATGCCAAGACACGCCATAGCAAAGGCTGTTGCAAAAACAAACTAAGACATCAGTAAATGGCATGTCCAAAAACCCACCAAAACTGCAAGGCTATAGTATGGCAAAAATGGCAAAAAATGCCATTTTCAAAAAACTGCTGAAAACCACATTAAGCCACATAAAATAGCTTACCAAGACACATCACAGCAAAGGATGTTGCAAAAACAGCCAAAAACAACTTTAGATAGCATGCCCAGGCTATAGTATGGCAAAAATGGCAAAAAATGCAATTTTCTAAAAACTGCTGAAAACCACTTTGAACCACATAAAATAGCATGCCAAGGCACACCACAGAAAAGGCTGCTGCAAAAACAACCTAAAACGACATTAAATAGCATGACATAAAATCCACTAAAGATGCAAGGCTATAGTATGGCAAAAATGTCACAAAATGCCATCTTCAAAAAACTGCTGGAAACCACTTTAAACCACATGAAATAGCATACCAAGGCACACCATAACAAAGGATGTTGAAAAAGCAATCTAAAACAACATGACATAGCATGTCCAAAAACCCACAAAAAATGAAAGGCTATAGTATGGCAAAAATGGCAAGAAATGCCATTTTCAAAAAACTGCTGAAAATCACTTTGAACCCCATGAAATAGTGTGCTGAAGCACGCCATAGGAAAGGATATTATAAAAACAACCTAAAACAACATGAAATAGCATGTCCAAAAATCCACCAAAACTGCAAGGCTATAGTATGGCAAAAAGGTCAAAAAATGCCATTTAGAAGGAAACCGCTGAAAACCACAATAAGCCACATAAAATAGCATACCAAGACACATCATAGCAAAGGATGTTGCAAAAACAGCCAAAAACTACTTTAGATAGCATGTCCAAAAATCCAAAAAACTGCAAGGCCATAGTATGGCAAAAATGGCAAAAAAATGCCATTTTCAAAAAACTGCTGAAAACCACTTTAAACCACATAATAGCATGCCGAGACACAACATAGCAAAGGCTGTTGCAAAAACAACCTAAAACAACATTAAATAACATGACATAAAATACACCAAAGATGTATGGCAAAAATGTCAAAAAATACCATTTTCAAAAAACTGCTGAAAACTCATTGTAAACCCTCTGAAGTAGTGTGCTGAAGACACGCCATAGGAAAGGATATTATAAAAACAACCTAAAGCAACATTAAATAGCATGTCCAAAAATCCACCAAAACTGCAAGGCAGAAATGTCAAAAAATTCCATTTTCAAAAAACTGCTGGAAACCACTTTCAGCCACATAGAATAGCATGCCATGATACGTCATAGCAAATGATGTTGCAAAAACAGCCAAAAATAAGATTAAATAGCGTGTCCAAATATCCACAAAACATGCAAGGCTATAGTATGGCAAAAATGGCAAAAACGGCCATTTTCTAAAAACTGCTGAAAATCACTTTAAACCACATAAAATAGGATACCAAGACACATCATAGCAAAGGCTGTTGCAAAAACAACCTATAACAACATTAAATAGCATGACATAAAATCCACAAAAAATGCAAGGCTATAGTATGGCAAAAAATGCCATTTTCAAAAAATTGCTGACCACTTTAAACCACATACAATAGCATGCCGAGACACAAAATAGCAAAGGTTGTTGCAAAAACAGCGAAAAACACCTTTAGATAGCATGTCCAAAAATCCAATAAAAATGCAAGGCTATAGTATGGCAAAAATGGCAAAAAATGTCATTTTCTAAAAACTGCTGGAAACCACTTTAAACCACAT
>NW_024623191.1:0-2496 GCF_008729295.1 Plectropomus leopardus
TTAATAGTATAAAATAAAATATATAATTTTTTTTCTCATCATTTCGTACAAAGACGCTCTTTTGTTTTTGTGTTTTTAAAGGAATCACACAAATTTACCCAGAATTCACAGGGTGAAAACATTCTCTCTCTCTCTCTCTCTCTCTCTCTCTCACACACACACACTCACACAAACTCACACACACACACACTCACACACACACACACACACACACACACACACACACACACACACACACAGAAAACGCCACCAGAGATTAAAACATGCCGGAGATATGTGTGTGTTTGTTAATTTGTTTGTTTGTTTGTTTGTGTGTGTGTCTCACCCAGCGCTCCCTGGCAGATGTCGGTCCTGGTGGCTCCGGATACAATGAACTCGGGGTCAGAGGTCAACTCCTGCACACAGACAGACAGACAGGAGGTCAAAGCTTTGCAGGAACAGGAAGTCGTCTTTACAGGAACAGGAAGTCGTCTTTGTTTTCACATTGAGCCGCTTTGACCTGAAGACAAACGTCAAACCGCTTCACTGAATTTATCACGCGGAGTTTCTCGTCTTCACTCTCAGCTGCTCCAGAGTCAGGACACATGACACAGACGGCGTGCAGCGCTCTGCCCCGCCCCCTCTGAAATGGGAACTGCTCGACGCCGCCGCTCTCCACTCGCAGTCTCCCGCCGCTCGTCTGATAAATATTTCGTTACATTAGTGAGGCTGTCGGCTCTCGGCTGTCATTTTTCTGTTGGTCAATGTTTCCTGTGAAAATTAACTGAAATCCCCCCCCCATAAATGACTAACCGTCCCTAAATTATATTGAAATATTAAGTTATAATCCTGGTCTGAATTCATGATTTTCTTTTTGGAAAATCATTTTTTAAATAACCAATCAGGACGATCGTTTCAGACAATGTTTGGTCTTTGAAATTTCACTCAAAGTCCTGGAATGTCCTGGAAACGTCTTGTTAAAATGTGTCAAACTGCAGCACCGCCTTATCAACCAATCAATCAATCAATCAACCAATCAATCAATCAGTCAGTCAGTCTGATCAGTTATGGAGAGCAGAATCAATATTCACAAGTATTGATCAGTGACGCTACTCTAATTAACTCTGACCAGAAACAGGTGCGCTGCTCCTGTCAGCCAATCAGTGAGCGCCAGCTGACGTCACTTCAGATTATTTCAGTATTTCAGCACTTTGGAAAGTTTGGAAAAGTTTTGAAACGTGTTTGTTGGATTCTAAAACTAATGAATGGTTAAAGGGTTAAACTGGTTTCTCTCTCTGAGCTTTGAGAACTCAAAGTGTCTCTGCGGGACTCACGGTGGGTCTCTGCCAGGACACCCCCCGGGTCTTGTAGGAACCGGGGCCCAGTTCCTTGAATCCCAGGGAGGATGGGAGCGCCGGGAAGGTCTCGTCCTGGAAAAGGCAGCCGGTCTCGAAGCAGAGCGCGCGCAGACTCTCGTAATCCTGGTTCAGGTACTTGAGCGCCTGGCTGTTGGAGCCGACGCCCCTGTCCCGGTCCCGCTTGTGCAGCAGGGTCTGCGCGATGCCGGACATGCTGCTTGGTCTGGAACCTGGAACTTGGAGGGTCTGTGGGGTGCTGGAAAGTTTTGGAGAGCGCAGAGAAGCTGCAGGTGTGCGACGCCAGGAAAGGTGTGTCCAAGTCTGTGGAGATCTGACACAGTCACCAGGACACCGTCACAGGTGAGACTTCCGGTGAGGAGCTTCAAAATAAAGCCAGTATTTAACCAGCCTGAAGTCTGCAGGAAGCAATGAAATATATCAGATGAAAATAAAATAAAACGTTGCAAACCGATAAAACCACGTCGCCATCGTAAAGATCTTCACTCTGAGTTTTTAACGGACTCACAAACCAGACAAAGATTTACAGCAGCTTTTATTCTCAGATGTCCGAAGATAAGATGAGTCTTTTTTGTCTTCCACAGGACAAACGTACAAACGTTTGTAGCTGCTTTTCATCTCTTTGCATTCTTTCTGTATCTGGGGTCTTTTTGCATCTCTGTTGTCGGTGTATGTACTATATGTGTGTATGTGTGTGTGTGTGTGTGTGTGTGTGTGTGTGTGTACCTAATGGCACGGCTTGGTGCTTTTATTGTGAAGAGCACATGTCAGGCTTCCTGTGCTATTGGAATTAAATGTGTCATCGCGGAGCAGGAAGGGCGTGTTCCTGTTGGCTCAGAGACTCAACAAACAGCCTCATTCCTTAACACAGTGTCACTCCTCCACCCACACACACACACACACACACACCTGCCCTCACTCTGCTCTGATTACAGCCTCTTACACCCTTCCCAAAATGTTTCCTCCAGAGGTACGACCAAACCAGATTATTGTTTTAGCAAGGTCTGTTTATTCTTAAATCAGGGTTTCCTGGACTACAAATGTGGCTTTCTTTAACCTGCTGGGTCACCATGGTAACTGATGCTGCAGACTGTGTCACCATGGTAACTGATGCTGCAGACTGGGTCACCATGGTAACTGA
>NW_024623192.1:0-1524 GCF_008729295.1 Plectropomus leopardus
GAGACGAGGTCTACATGAGGAGACGAGGTCTACAGGAGGAGACGAGGTCTACAGGAGACGAGGTCTACAGGAGGAGACGAGGTCTACATAAGGAGACGAGGTCTACAGAAGAAGACGAGGTCTACAGAAGAAGACGAGGTCTATACTTGGAGAAAAAGTGAGGTTTAACGCTTGAGACGATGTCTACAGGTGGAAAGGAGG
This sequence comes from Plectropomus leopardus, assembly GCF_008729295.1. Lineage (NCBI taxonomy): Eukaryota > Metazoa > Chordata > Actinopteri > Perciformes > Serranidae > Plectropomus > Plectropomus leopardus. The sequence goes on from NW_024623192.1 coordinate 202, forward strand.
TCTGGACTAGATGAGGTCTATGGGAGACGGTGAGGTTTACAGGTGGAGACGAAAGACAGATCTATGGTCTAAGTCGAGGTCTGCGGGTGGAGACAAGGTCAACAGCAACACGCGTCCTGCAGACGAGTCAGAAAGAGTCCGTCAGAGACGCAGCAGCAGATTTCACCTCCATCATTAACAGCATTTTCAGGGTTAACATGAGGAGACTCTGCTGTGTGTGGAGGGGGGCGGGGTGGGGGGTGTGTCTGTCTGTCTGTCTGCAGAAACAAACAGACAACAAGACAGACAGAGAGACAGTGAGACAGACAGAGACAGTGAGACAGTGAGACAGACAGAGAGACAGTGAGACAGACAGAGACAGTGAGACAGTGAGACAGACAGTGAGACAGTGAGACAGACAGTGAGACAGTGAGACAGACAGAGACAGTGAGACAGTGAGACAGACAGTGAGACAGTGAGACAGACAGACAGCTGCACAGACAGCTGCTGTTCATCCACATCAACATCCAATCAGCATCCACATTACTAATCAATGGATCAACACACACACACACACACACCACACACACACACACACACACACACACACACTCTGATGAATTGAGGTTATCGATCATTAATAATATTGATGAGCGCAGTCACGTGATGTGCAGCCTCTCAGCTGGCGGCAGCAGCAGACGCAGTATCCTGCAGCAATACTAGCCTACATTCACTGCAGCGAGATGTCGGTCAGTGTGTGCGCGTGCACCACAACGTGTGAGCGCGCGTATCGCCCCCCCCCCCCAATCAGGAGTATTATGACTCCACATGTATGTTCCAGCGGACACACATGAATACAGATGTGTCACAATAAGGTGCGGTGCCGCGAGGCTGCAGCGGGGCGCGCGCTGCTGTGTGCGCGTGCAGCAGGTATGTGTGGGTGCACGGTGCAGATGTGTCCTCGGTGCAGATGTGTCCTCGGTGCAGACGTGTCCTCGGTGCGGGACTCACCTCTGCTCAGGCTGCTTCTGTCCATGTACATCGCGCAGCAAAACACGAATCCGGTCATCAAAGAGTCTGTTGGCGCGGAGAGAGAGAGAGCGGCTCTCCCGGTCCACAGCACGGAGAAGAAACCGGGTCACACACACACACGCGCACACACACACCGCAGCGGGACGGCTCCGACCCACACACACACATACACACACACACACCGACCGAGCGACCGACCGGACCGGCGGACACACCGACAGCTGCTGCCGCTTCTGCACCGAGAAGGAGACGGTCAGATCCGCTCGGTTTGCTCCAGAGGGCTGCCCGGTGTGAGAGCGGCGGGCGGCGGCA
>NW_024623193.1:0-8491 GCF_008729295.1 Plectropomus leopardus
TGGACAAATTAGAAGAGTGGTAGCTGCCTGTGTACTGGCAAAAAAACAAAACAAAACAAAACAAAAAAAACACACTTCACATGTGAGGAATTCACAACATGTGTGGGAATTTAGCAGTTGTGAATTCTGTTTGACATACTGCTATTGCATGAAATATTTTTTTGCGAATGAGAGGTGTTACATAATATTATATAATGAATGAATGATTATAATTCAAACATTTTACATACTATATGCATGTTACAGCATTTTCAGTGTCTTTTACTGCCTCTCCGCTGAGGGAAGCCATGACCAGAGGTATTATGTTTTATGCGCATATATCCTATTCTCCAGATAAAGATACCTCAGGAATGTCTTGGGAGAATTTCTTTAAATTTGACACATATATCCACCTGGACTCAATGGTGAACTGACTTTGATGGTCAAATATTAAGGTCAGCTGGAATACGAAAGACATTTTTGGCCATAACTTAAGAATTCATGCACTAATTATGACGGTTTCACACAAAAAATCTAAAAGGACAAAAATTATGAAGTGATGACAATTTTATATTAAAAAAGCTGAAGGTCAACTTCTCTGTGACGACATAATGTTTTTTGGACAATATTCAACAGATTTGGTCACATACTGAATAAGTACAACCTGTCCTCATTCCCAGGGCGTCAAATACAGCTGCCTGGGCAGTGGCCCTTGAATTTTGTTATAAATGCAGAAGGCCCCTCATGAATTGTGTGTGAGATACACCAGGCTTTTATTTATCTTTAATGTAATCCTGTCCACAACAATAAAGTTGTAGGAGTGAGCCGGTTCAGTCTGGGGTGGAAGAAGTGGTGGTAGACTGGTCAAAAACATACCAGACTTTCACCCATGAGACAAGTGCCTGTATCCTGTGAGTCAACTTGAAATGTTGAGCCATGTAAAGTAATGTTGTAACTGGAATACTGTACGTGAAATAGTTGTCAAATGACATACTTGTTAAGTTACTGTAACAAACATATTTATTCCAACTCAAACCGTGGTCGTTTTAGTTTTGTTGCTTATATCTAAGGTAGTTTTGTTGCTGAAACCTATGTTTCCTTTGAAGACAGAAGTTTATTTTAACAGACAATATAGCATGTAATGAGTGGAAATTAAAACAGGAACTGAAACTAGTACCTAGAGCATCATAGTTTGAAGCAAAGGGTTACTGACTGTAGGAGTCATTTGTTTTATATTGTTATATAGTTTGGTATGTATAGACTTTAATATTTTGACCACTAGATGGCATACATGTTCACAGTCACACTTAAGGGCAATTTAGAGTCACCAATCAACCTGAGCTGCATGTCTTTGGACTGTGGGAGGAAGCCAGAGACCCCGGAGAGAACCCACGCAGACACGGGGAGAACATGCAAACTCCGCAAAGAAGCCCTGTTCCAACTGGGTTTTGAACCAGGGACACTCTTGCTGCGAGGCAACAGTGCAAACCACGACGCCTCCGTGCCGCCCTTTATCACAATCATTCTGCAGTAAATGGGAACATCACCCAAAGATACAACATTGTTTGGACATTCACTCATTAACTTTTGGAAGCCCTGAGGGGCAAGAAAACATTTTTTGGAGGGGGGCAAGAAAAAAAATTGGGGGTGCAAGAAAAAAAAAAGGGGGGGTGAGAAAAAATAATTCAGGAGGAAAATAAGGCTCATTTTTAAGTGTTTCTTTTTGTAATACTCATTTTGACCACAAGAGGCTGAAGCGCACCACCAGGGGACTTATCATTTCTCTCTGCACTCTAAGTACAACATGCATGGACACTGTTTATTGAATCATCAAATCTAAATCATCACTCAGGCCCGTCAGCTCATTTTTGATAGTTTCATATTTCACAGGGAAGTTTGATGCTAGACTCGGCCCATCCAGTCTGGAGACTGCTGGTAACTACTACTGTTGATGTTAGATTTAGCATTTTGCATTTTGAAGCTGAAACATGAGAAAACACAAACACAGTGTACTGTAACTGCTGCAAGTGACAGTGACCACTATGACCATAACCTTTTATGTAACATGAAAGTGCTCATATATCAGAATTCAACAAAAGCACATTATAGCACAGATGGTTTGGAGCAGGGGAAGAAAGCACATAGTAAAGTGTAGAAACCCCCCCCCCCATCATATTCAGACAAGAAGCAGACACCGCACTCCCGCAAGTCCAGGGTATGTTGGATACTTACTCTAGTTCTCCTTATATTATGTCAGTACCAGTAGTGTTTCATCCTGATGCCATCCTGCCACATTTCATGTGGACGTTCTCAAGTTACACCGCCCATGCACATATCATTCTGCCGCAGCAGGCACTGTCTGCCCACCCACCAGTGTATAATAACACCATGACTAATTCTGTCTGGACGAATCTTACCTGATGCCCTCCAGGGGCATTTCATGCAGATGTGAAAGGTGGCTTTTTGCATTACGACCTTATGCCAAAGGCACTGTCAAAGCAACGCTATTTTACAAGTACTGAATGAGAACAGGTTGATATTTTTAATGAATCTTGACAAACATGGATGAAAATTGTAACTTGACTGGTTTGTGGAGTCATACAACAACAATGTGTTAGTTTGAGTGTGTTTTTGTTTTTTGTGAGGGGAGCTTCAGTGTCTGCTAACTTTGACACTGGAGAGGCAGCTGTATTTTCTTCAAATACAGCAGAAGCTCTGGTTTAATTTGACCATTTGTGTCTACCTCTTCCTCCATCTATGACTAACAAAGGGTGGGTGCCTTGAAGATACTGAAGGGTGAAAATGTTTCAGTGGGAAGAGTTGATGCGAGCTACGCCTTGGAGAGATGAGTGTTTCACACACAAACAGAAGGCGAGGAGTGACTGCTGTTTTGAGTCAAGTGAAAATGTCATGCTACCACTGGGGAGCACAGGATAATAACAAGCATAAGGTCATTACATTCTGTTCCTAATTCACTGGATCCTACTCACAACTTAAACAAAACACAAGGAAACGAAACGTATGCAGATAACACAAGATTAACATGCACAGCAAGAGAGGGACATTTTCATTGTGATAATGGTCACAGTCCTACCCATAATCACAGTAACAAAAAGGTATGAGGAACAGCTGGAAATCATCAGCAGCACAATCAAAGCACAGAGTGTCCTCAGGGGTATAATGGCTTTCATACAAAGCTTATGCTGTGTGCAGTGGGTTAGGAATAACAAAGCATTTTTTGGTTCTAAAAATGTTCTGAGAATGTTTAAATGCAACAACTGAATGCTTTCGTAACATTTTGAGTGGCAAGTTTTCTTTATGCTCCAGAACGTTCTTCTTATTGTTCGGGCAATATTCTCCACAAACATCAAAAAATGTTTTTGTTTGTTTTGTTTTTATTGTAAATACATTGTATTACATTACATTTTCATCTAAAAAAAAGAAAGGTCTGTAATCTCAGTACTTAATAACATTCTCTGATTGTTGCTTTGAAAACGTGCTTCCTTTGTTCTCATGTAACATTGTGGGAACGTTTTATGAAAGAACATTCAATGATCTGTCACATCTCAACATCACCAAAACATCCTTAGAACGCTGTTAAACTGTTATGTTTTAGTCAGCATTTAACCTTACGGAGTAATTATTTGAAATGATAAACATCCTTAAAACATTCTTTGAACTTTAGAGTTTAGAGTTTTCTTTAAAACATTATTGCAACTTGTAGGTAATGTTAGCCAATGTTGTGCGAATGTTTCCTGCTAGCTGGGTATCATGTTTGACTTGATCTGGCATTTGTTCCATTTCACTACAATATGGATTTTCATATTTTTTGATGTGGTCAGAAACCCAAAAGAAGCAACCCAATCACCAGAAAAAATGTTACCATTGTTCACTTCTGCAAACCATGTATATGTTAGGCTACATTCCAAAAACATTGAGACTTTACATTCCAATCACTTTTTGGTGAACAAGTTGTTATGATTAAGTACAAAAATTGCTTGGTCATGTTTAGGAAAACATCATGTTTTGGCTTAAAATACCTGTTTTTTGGGGCGTTTAGGCAATTCCTTTGTCCGATTCTTAAAATATTTCCACTAAAAGTTACATCTTGTTTTCAGGTCTTATAATTTTCCAAAATAAAATAAAATCCTTGACACCAACAACTTGACAGTACGTGGTTTTAATTACCAAAAATGTATATTCCCTGATAAGTTTCAAAGCTTCAAACGTGTTACAGAAATTAAGTCAAACACATCCTTCCAACCTTTGAATTCATTTTTCAGAGTTTAATGGATGTAAATTCAACCTGAAATATTCAAAATTCCCATGATACTGTTTCTGGTCAGCCCTCAGACTGACAACTATGGTTTAATGCTTCAATATTTATAAACTGATCACATTAACTTCAAATAAAACATTATGTCACTTAAAATCAAAGATCTTTCCAGGCTATCATCCATGCTTTTTGGAACTAATTATGTATGTTTAGTATCTAAAACTTCTTTAAATAATCTTCTTGGTGATGTGCTCTTTGTAAATATCCCATTATATAAACAGACTCCACTGCACTGACTCTGTCTTATCGGTGAAAGTCACAGCAGTTATCTCTGAGGAAAACGCTCTGTTCCTACAGTCCAAATGTATTCCACAAGAAATGAGGAGTGAACCAAGAGTCGACAGGGTGTCCTTAAATGCAAAAGAGTTTCCCAAAGATAGTCTAGGACATCTCTGCCACCTGCGGGAGACTTCACAACTCCACTCCCATGCTCATCATGTGGGAGGTAAACACCAGATTCAAATATGGAGGCAGCGTGTGAATACCAGGCTCAAATATCGAAACACGACCCAGATCTCCAGCCAGACAGCGCCAGATGGAGAGACAAGATATGAGAGTATAGAGGCTTATAGCTTGTAGCTTGGTATTAGCCATGGAAGATTTTCCCTTCATGCATCTATTATGCTGGCACTTACTGTCAGAGGATGTACTGGCTTCTCTGAATGTCAAAAATTGACGCCCTTTTTCATATCCTCCTCAAATTTTGCTTTTGTATTCTGTTCTTTTATTCATATTTGTTCTGTTCACATAATTGTATTTTGTATACTTTGTATTATTTTCCACTCTGTATTTGTTTTTCTTTTGCATTTCATGTAAAGCCTCTTTGAGTACCTATAAAAGCGCAGTATAAGTCCTACCTATTATTTTAAAAAAAAATTTAAAAATCATCTTACTCTAAAATGAAAACAACCCTGAGATATGCAGTCAAATGATTATAAAGACATAAATGTTGATTGTAGTTTTTGTAACTGTCAGAGGAAACATTGCTAGAATTTGGTCAAAATGATGGGACAACTGCAAATTTGTACTTTATGTTCAGGTGCATGTGCTGGGGATATAAAAACAAACCACTGTGACTGAGAGTTAACGGTAAATATATACACTTGTTATTGTGCCATAAAAGCACAAGTAATTAGTGGAAACCTGGTTTCTTACTAGCCTCCTCTGTGGTTAACATTTCGTTAGGTTTAGGCATATTCTGCGGAAAATCTGGCTCCCAGCAAGAACCTGCCTAACATCTGAATCTTTACCCTGTGATGCCTGGTTAGACATTGCTTTTCTTGTGCTGCTTCCAGAGGCCTTTCACAAGGAATTAAACTAAGCAATTAGTTTGATTTATCAAAAAGAAAGAAAGAAAAAAAAAGAATAAAGTAATTGAGCAACTTGGTAAGAAACATTACTCAAATTGTAGTTTTGACTTCCTTTTTTCCAGTTCATTTCCTTGTTTGATTGGGTTTTTTTTTTGTTATTCTTCAGGTAATTTTCTCTGACTTTACAATTATCTTGCTATTTTTTGAATCATTTCTTTTGAAGTTGCTACTTGCATTCTTCCCATGTTTTTGAAAGAAATCAAGTCAGTGTATTCAGGTCTCAAAGGGGTTAAGCTATTTAAGATATTGGTGCTAAGTGCCCATCTTTGCTGAGCCAAACCGTTTTAGAGAATTGCTGATTTGTAACAAGAAATTATTGTATTTGTTGTTTTATCCCTGGTTTAAATCACCTAGTCTGTTTATTTTGGATAGGTAGTGACCTCTGTGGATAATTCGACTCCACCTAAACAATGAACACTTAAGAATTTCTAACTGGGAAAAGTTTCAGCTGAGTGTAATCTGCAGTTTTCAACTCAACCTTAGTTTCAGGCTTCAAAGATCTTAACTTTGCACATCAACCACCTCCTTATGACTTAATTCCCTGGAAAAACTGTTCCCTGTGGTCCAGAGCCCTTTAAGAGTCCTTTTCTCCCTCCCTCTTTCAGCAACAGAGCTACACCGGATTCAGTGGAGCCTGGAGACTCCCTGCACTAAGACAGCACCCTCATCCTGAGTATCAACTTCATGTCTTCTGCAATCCTTTCCCTGTTCCCTATTTTTATTAAACAATATACAAGGCCTCTAAATGGTGTGCTCTTTGAGTAAAATGTTCTAATGCAGATTTTGAAAATGATAACCTCATATTTTTTTGTAGTTGTAATCCGTGGTGAGTGTAACACTACTTCTGCTGGCATTACTCAACAATATTTTCCTGATCTGTGTGTTGGTGGAGAAAATGCGCACGCATACCCCCTTTCTCTACATGCCTGGATCGTCCCCATACAGCACAGCAAAGCATGGTGGAGACTATCTGAGAGGACACCACAGAAGAAGGACATATACCAACTGCTTGATGTGCTATTTATGCTTCTGAGTTTATTAGATATTAATTAAATTAATTAATTGCAGTCAGTAAGTCAGTTGAAAGTGTATTGGACTGCCTTGGCAGGGTCTTTACATTTTCCCTCTGCAACTCCAGAGCTCAATTTTCCCTGTACAAATGGGGGACACGTCAAGAGAAACTGTTTTATGAACCCAGAGGAGTTAACAGAGGGTTCTAAATTAACTTTGTTGAGACTCCCCAGTTAAAATCTGCAAACAGGTTCTGCTTTTAAGCCACAAAAAGTGTCAGCCTTTGACACTTTCCTGCTCAAGATGCCATGAGAGATAACAGTTCAGACCAGGGTGTTAAGACATCCAAATGAACTCCTGGGGTCATTTGGACCTACAAGAACAATCGTGTGTCATCTGTCTTTGCCACAAGGACTGAAGTTTGGTGTAGAGGACTGGAGACACATTCCTACCAAGAATTTGAGAAGGGCCCACAAGATTCAATGATGATCCTCATTCTGAAATTTAATCCTGTCTCTCTCTGTCTCTCTCTCTCTTTCTTTGTTGTATCAGTCCACACATACACCGACAAACAAACACATGTTCTCCCCTCTCATGTCCTCTTCCCCTCTGCTGAGATGACAGAGGCAGGACATGTTGTAAACTCATTCTACATTCTTTTGTTAAGACCAGCATTTAACATGACCACTTGGACAAAATTGTGAATTAAGTTAAACCTAGTTCCCTAATCTTTCTAGTAGGTCAAAGTTCATCTCTGTGTTTTAATGAGTAAGTAGAACCAACTCCCATGTCTTTATTATTTAATTTGAGGGAGTTAGGTAAAGTCATATTTTATTCCTTTTCTGTGATGTAGCCATACTGCCATCTAGTGGCCTTAGTTACGCGTAATTTCGTAATCAACTTTATAGTTCTATCATGTTTTGCATTTATTGTATAATGTTAAATGGTAATCCCATATCTAAGTAATTACTAAGTTCTTTATAGTCCATTGGATAACGTTATGTTATGTGTGATTACTTACATGTGCACGCTCAGCTCAGGGTTTCTTTCTACTTTCCCTTTCACTGCAGCGCGTCTTGTGCATCCTCGCTTGCACCCTTTTTCTTTTCTTCAGTTTTACAAGAGGAGCCGCAACTGCTCATCAGAGCTTTGCTGAACTTTAATTTTGAAGCCATTTTCTCTTTAAATCTCTTTGATGCTTTTCTTTATACCCATTTTTGGACAGTCTTGCTTTTTGTTTTAAGTAAACTCAAAATAATAATTTAAAGTGACTTTGTCAGACCAATGGGACTACTTTTGATTATTTCTGCGAGTTTTAATTGAGAAGGACACTCCGCGATCTGCCGTCAACTCTGCCACGGATCTGGAAGCAACACCTGCTGCACAAACTATCAGCATCCGTTGCCTGCCCTTAAAGACTATGTTTAAAGACTTTTACCGGTTCGCCGAGGCAAACACCGAGGCCAGTTAAAGACCGCTGCACACCGACTCCACCTGCCCGGCCGCCGCCGCCTTTCAGCGGGTCACCTCGTCTGGAAGACGCGCCGCAACTCTCTACTGGAGTGAAGCGATGGTCTGGACCTCCCCGGAGAAGTCTAATCAAGTCGGCAAAAGTAGGCAGAATAACATCTTCTAGTGATCAGAGTTGATGTCGTATAGCGAAGCTTTAATGCCAAATTTCTAAATTCTAATTCACCGTTCAGTGCGCATCCACGCTTTAGACTGAACATACATCACTTAGGTTCCCTTTCATTTGTTTACTGTCCCTTATATGTCATACTACTCCCTCTATTCA
>NW_024623194.1:0-1414 GCF_008729295.1 Plectropomus leopardus
CTTTTATTTTGTTGTATTCTGGATGTTTTAACTTCCTGAGTGAGGAGAGCTGATGTGAGACCACAGACCGTTTATAAAGACACATCAATAGATATATAAAAACACATATGTAAATATATGGATACAGTCTGTATGCACAGTGTGAGAGAGACAAGCAGCGTGCTGCAGCAACAGGAAGTGAGTCACTGCTGAACTGCAGCCTGAAGCAAAACAAACAGGATCAGAGGACACACACACACCTTAGGACACAAACACACCTGAGGACACACCCTCCTCAGGTTTCACTCTCTACATCCTCCTCTCCTTCACCTTCTTTTCGTTACCTCCTCCTCGTGTCCTAGGTCCTCCCATAGAGGAGAAGCACGAGGACACATGAAGACACGAGGAATAAATAAATGTGTGTGTGTATATATACACACATTTATTACTATAATTATTTTCTAATTTTCATTATTGTTTCTTTAATTATAATAAAAAGAGTGACTATTTATACACACACACATTTATTTATTCCTCGTGTCTTCATGTGTCCTCGTNTTACTAATGCCATCTTAATTTGGGGTAAATTCTGGTGCAGTTGAAGAGGAAATCAAGGTTTCAAAGAGTTAAAAATGTTGTATTATTATATTATATCATATTAATTTTATTATCAAAATCAGTATATATACTGATTAATATTTTTAAAGTCTGTGTGTTGATGTTAATCTTGCATATGATCACTCAGGTATGATATTTGTATTTTAGAGTGTAATATGAAGTGTAGCTTTATTTTGTAGGGTGTGCTTCCTGCTTGAGTGATCCAGAGTCTGCAGACTGCAGCAGGAAGTTCACTAAACTTTATATTTCCATGTTTCAGAGCCTGTCTCTGTCTCTCTGCAACTTTTATTTTGTTGTATTCTGGATGTTTTAACTTCCTGAGTGAGGAGAGCTGATGTGAGACCACAGACCGTTTATAAAGACACATCAATAGATATATAAAAACACATATGTAAATATATGGATACAGTCTGTATGCACAGTGTGAGAGAGACAAGCAGCGTGCTGCAGCAACAGGAAGTGAGTCACTGCTGAACTGCAGCCTGAAGCAAAACAAACAGGATCAGAGGACACACACACACCTTAGGACACAAACACACCTGAGGACACACCCTCCTCAGGTTTCACTCTCTACATCCTCCTCTCCTTCACCTTCTTTTCGTTACCTCCTCCTCGTGTCCTAGGTCCTCCCATAGAGGAGAAGCACGAGGACACATGAAGACACGAGGAATAAATAAATGTGTGTGTGTATATATACACACATTTATTACTATAATTATTTTCTAATTTTCATTATTGTTTCTTTAATTATAATAAAAAGAGTGACTATTTATACACACACACATTTATTTATTCCTCGTGTCTTCATGTGTCCTCG
>NW_024623195.1:0-4398 GCF_008729295.1 Plectropomus leopardus
GGCAGGCAGGCGGGCAGGCAGGCAGGAACACAGACAAGTGAACACCATGATGGCTGGAGCAGGAAGTAAGGAGCAGCGGTGAATCTTAGACAGGAGGCAGAAGACACAAAGACATAAGCCACACAGGCAACAACTAGGCAAAACTCGGAAAAACAGGTAATGCAGAGAGGCAGTGAGAATAACCACTTGGCAGGAGTAATACTCTGGCGACGAGAAGATCTGAAGCCACAGTAAGTACTCCACCAGCCCATCAGGAGATTGCCTGCACCTGGCCCAGCCTACGGAGACACACCATGCCCACTCACACATACACACAGGTTAGAGCACAGAATAATCAGCAGACAGGGAAAACCCTGGGGGGGGTAAGCAATAACGTATATTTGTCTACTACAGGGAGCGATTCATAGCCTTCTCTGATCATTCCCAGTTTGTTCACAGTGATCAATGCTCCGGGCAAACTAAGGTCTGCTTCAGAGTGCCACAAGGTTCTGTGCTTGGACCAATCCTTTTTATTTTATATATCTTTCCCCTAGGCAACATGATTAGAAATCACTCTGTAAATTTCCTTTGTTATGCTGATTTTACGCAACTGTATCCATCTATGAACCCAAATGAAACTGATCAGTTATCAAGACTTCAAACATGTCTTTTCTTGATGTTGAATTCAGACAAAACAGAAGTTATTGTTCTTGGCCCCAAATACTTCAGAGACTCCTTTTCTAAGGATGTAATTTCTCTAGATGGCATTACCTTGGCCTCTAGTAAAACTGTAAAGAACCTCAGAGTTATATTTGATCAAGATCTATCTTTTGCCTCCCATATAAAACAAACCTCTAGGACTGCTTTCTTTCACTTGCGTAACATCACAAAAATTAAACATATCCTGTCCCAAACAGATGCCAAAAAATTAGTACACGCATTTGTTACTTCTAGGCTGGATTACTGTAACTCCCAATTATTCGGTTGCCCCAACAAATCTCTTAGGTCTCTCCAACTGGTGCAGAATGCTGCTGCACGTGTTCTGCACAGGAACCAAGAAAAGGGATCATATTTCTCCTGTTTTAGCTTCATTGCACTGGCGTCCTGTAAAATCCAGGATTGAATTTAAAATCCTCCTCCTTACTTACAAAGCTCTAAATTGTCAGGCTCAATCCTATCTGTCGCAGCTCATAGTTCCTTACCAACCCTCAAGATCACTGCACTCTGAAAACGCAGGATTACTTGTGGTTCCCAAAGTCTCCAAAAGTAGGATGGGAGCCAGAGCCTTCAGCTACCACGTTCCTCTTTTATGGAACCATCTTCCAGTTTCGGTCAGGGAGGCAGACACCGTTTCCACTTTTAAGGGTAGACATAAGACCTTCCTCTTTGATAAAGCTTATAGTTAGGGCTGGCTCAGGTTGCCTGGTTGCCCGGACCTGCCCTTAGTTAGGCTGACATAGGTTAATCTGCCTGGGGACTTCCTATAATGCACTGAGCTCCTTTTTCCTTCTCTTGCTCCCTCCATCTGAAAATGCTCACGTCTGTTTACAGCATCACGCTAACTCTGTTGCCTCTCCGGAGTATTCCTGCTCTCTTGTCTCCTAGTTTTCCCGGATCCTGGCAGCAATCTTGGTTGTGCCTGATCGTGGTGATAGCTGTGCTATTGCTGTGACCCTGCCTTTGGTCATGCTTGTGCTGTGGCTGCACTGATACCGTACCCCCGGCTCGCCCTGACTGTGGTTTTGCTGTTGCTGTGGCCCTGTCTGAAGCTACGCCTGTGTTGTGGGTCCTGGTTGTGCTAATGCCCTGATTGTGCTTGACGCAACATTCTACTGCCATTATTATGAGCCACGCCTCCACTGTCAATATACGCATGGGACTCTTATCAACACTCATTATATTATCAGTGCATTAATTTTACACCTGTCGTTATTGTAATATGACATGCGTCTGTTTCCATTATTGCTGTGCATCTCTCCCCCTCTCTTCCCCTATCTCTTTCTCTTTCCTTTTTGTCATAATTGTAATGTAATTGTTATTTTGGACATCTCTTGCACGTCTGTCCGTCCTGGAAAAGGGGTTCCCTCATCATCCTCTGCCACTCTTCCTGAGGTTTCTTCCTTTTTTTCCCACTGTTACAGGGGTTCTTTTTCAGTTTTTCCTGAGGTGATGTGAGGGTCTAAGGGCAGAGGGATGCCGTATGCTGTTAATCCCTCTGAGGCAAACCGTGTTTTATGATAATGGGCTTTATAAATGAAATTGACTTAACAATTGACTTGACTAGGTTATCAAACTGCAAATGTAACCTAATGTACCCTAAAAAATGAAAATTTGGAAAAAAAAAATCTTTCTATATCAGCTGATGCCTGAACCATCACATCAATGACAAATTATTTCAGTCTTTCCCAAAAGTGTTGCTATTAGGTTTTCTGTTCATTGCGGGAAGGTGTAAAAAGCACAGTGGTCCTGCACATCCAAAAACCCTGAAGGGCAGAAAAGCAGTCAACAATATGAAAAAGTCCACACACTGTAGCTCCCTTATGTACAAGTTTTTTGACATCTCCACAAGTGACGTTTCCAGCTCACGCTCTCCTTCATACTTCTTTTGGATGTGTTAATAAATTGCACATGAGGGAGCTACAGTGTGCAAACATGCTGTAGATTGTTGGAAGGCGTCCATGTAAACCACATTCAATAATATTCCAAGGGGTCTAAGGGGCTGTTTACACAGCAACAGTTATTGCATGAAATGTTAAACTTATTTTGCAGGTTGACCTTTTGTTCAAAAGGACAACATTATTTTGGGGGCCTGATAACGCAAACTTTCAAAACTGGGTTCTGTTGTCGTGTAAACTGGCAATGAATTAACCTAAAATCAAAGCTCAGTTTCAGCACTTTAACCTCGTAGTCAGTGTTTCTTCTGCTTGAGTTTGGAGACAAAACAATGCAAAATGATTTGATTCATTGAGTTGTGAACCCAGAGTATGTTGAAATATCACAATGTGTCCATACAGTGTAACAAATATTATATGCTATATTCTTGTGAGGTATGAATGCTTCGTCAGTCTGTAGAGATGACTGAGTGGAGCTCTGTGAGTCCTGCAGAGCCAATTTGTTACTTCCCTTTCTTAAACTCACAAGAACAGGGACAGAAACACTCTGACTTACACACATACATGCACATGTAGGGTTATATCTCCACACACACACACACACACACACACATACACACTTCCTGCAGCTTCAATTTGTTCTTATTTGTGCTCGGAGATGAGAAGGCGGGCAGAGCGATACAGATGGATGGACAGCGGCGTGGACGGAGACCGAAGGAAAGAATGAAGGAAGGGAGGGAAGAAGCGGGTTGACAGTTAAGTGTATACATTATTCATGCGGAAATAAATGCTTTGTTCGTAACTGTGGTGACATCACCATCCATCAGCCCGCCTGCCCTCCTGCACCCCTGGCGAGGCACCCACAAAACTATACATCAGCATGTGTATGCGTGAGTATCTGTGTTTGTTTTATTTTGGCTCCAAATCTTTTATTTTTGAACAATTTTCCTTTTTCTGTACTTCAACCATTGTCTTCTTTTTTCCCTTCATTGTGGTAACCAGTCCTCCTGTCAGTGAAACTATTGCCCGGTAGTATGCAACATCGTTTTTCTCCGTCTCCCTTTCCATCCATCCCCATCTACAACCCACAGATACATAACTTTTTCACATTATTATGTAGGTGACAAGTGGAAACTTATGTTTCTTAATGTTTCAACAATGCTGTGATAATTTAGTGGTTAGATTTAGGCACAAACATGATAATGTTTAATGAAACTTGGTTATTGTGGCGGCAAATGTGTTGGTTAAAGACGCTTTTTGTACCACTTATGGAGGCTAAAAGCTGCTGGAACAGCCCGTTCTCACTGTGGACTCGTCAAATAGCGCCGCTCTGTCAGTGCTTTTGGCATATCTGCGTGACTCCAAAGCCGCATCCAACCTGAATGCAGCTGGACAGCATCACATGAGAATGCACCAGAACAGAACCAATGACATTTTCATTATATGCTGGCAGATGGCGAGACGGCACCGCCACATGCAGTGTGCAACAGTGGGGTCACTGGAAAATGCAGACAGACAGAACCCGTCAATTGTGCCTGAACGCTATTTTGCCTAAACCTAACCATCCATGACTTGGTTGCCATGTGCTGTTGTGTAAAAATAAGGACTGTGCTGCTTCATCCCACCATGTGTATTTCTTGACATCCCAGTAACGGCAACCTGGAGCATAAACAGCTGATGCAGAAGAATACCTAAAACGTCATAAGTAGACGCAGAAGGTCACTGAGAGAGCGGCACCATCTGAGGAGTTGGGATGAGAACTTGCTGGCTGGAAACAAAGGACTGATTCTTTTTTTGTCATTTGTTG
>NW_024623196.1:0-1941 GCF_008729295.1 Plectropomus leopardus
TTTTTATGATGATGTCAACAGTCTAGTAACTTGTTAGTAAATGAATCTCTCAACCGAGCTTCTGTATTTTGATGCGGATTTGCTGCTGAACATTACTCCGCAGCACGACCAGTTGTTAGTACATGTACATACTTAAATACCGGTCTCCACCAAGCAAGAGGAGCTACTGCAGGTGCTGTGTGTGCTGGCGGAGGGGGTGGAGAGTGTCTCTGAAGGCGGGGCCTGGTATAGATGGGGTGTCCGCTATAGTCGCCTTCTCATCCTACCATGCTGCTTCCATGGCCAAGATGGCCAAGAAGGTCCTGGTGGAAGCATTCAAAAAGCAGTTTGCGTTGAACATCTCGATCAAATGGCAGTCCACGGTGAAGCCGAACTCAGAGGAGCCACCGCCATCACACAAACTTTTAACGGGCCTCTTGCCATCACCCCTGAAGGCGCCGCGCCACATCCTGAACGCCCCACAGCCCAGCTCAGCTGAGGAAGGACTTCTTGGCAGTTATGGATAAACTGTCGAGTTGTCCTGACACCCTGAGGGCTGACGAAAGGCTCTTTGTGGTGTACTACCTCTCAGCTGTTGTGATCTTGCGACACCTCCAACGACCGGGCGTGGTGGAGCACATGACCGTGAGTGTTTCTGTATCATTTATCATTTTTGTCTGCATTGGCAAATTTCCCGCCCCCAACACTCACACACCTCCCCCAAGCAGTAACACCTCAAGAAGAGCACAGGAAAGAGTTTACAAAACAACTAGTCCCCTCACATGGTAAGATGATTTACAAAATGTGTGTTCATAATTCATCCATCTTATTTGTGTCCAAATATAGAGTAGTAGGTACATTATATAAGCAGTAACATCCCCAAAAAAAGCAGTAAGACGTCGAGAAAACAAATAGGAATTAGTAAATTGGTAAACAAAATATCCCCCCTCCCCCCTCGACTACAGGTTCGTTCGTAAAAAAAACAACCCGACACTGCGATTCATAATTCACACTAAAGCTTATCTATGTCGAAATATACAGTATACAGCATGCATATAAAATAATAAAATACTTACTCAAGGGTTTAGCTTCTCCGTCAATAAATCGCTCCTCCGCCTCTGACTCGTGCGATTCCTCACTGTCCTGAGAATATTCCACACTGGTCTCATCACTTTGAGGCCGACGAATAACTTTCTCCAACGCCTCATCCACAGTAAATTTAGTTTTGGCCGTGCTTTTCGCCGTATTCATTCATCGTTGTTTCAAAAAGACGCTCAAAACAGATGCGCTCTGACGATGAGGCAGGGAGCGCACGGGAGCGCACCAGCTGTTCTCCCCTTTTCGCAGAGGATTCCTCCCCTTCTCCTGACACTGACCCCATCAACCAGCATATCCCCGTGTTCAGAATTTCATTGGCTAAATGAAACGTCAATCATTAGCACACTCGATTGCAACTGGTGGGCTTTCCACACCTCCAAAGTGAGACAGGCCCCTTCTTTCATTGCAGGCACTCATTGGCTTTAGCAGTTTCTAAACTGTATACAGAAGCTCACATTGGCTCAAACGAAGTGTCAATCACAAGAGGAGAGCCCAGTGGCCATTTTGATACCCTGGGACCGACATTGCATGCATGCACATGAGGATTATCACAGAAAATACAGAAAAAAATATTGTACATTTACCGGACGGTCTGAAATGAAGCTAAGTGCTTCCTAGGATATTTATTGGGGTTATAATGTGCCTGGACTAAATATTTTACTGGATTTTATCCTCTCGACGTCTGGGAGTGTATCACAACTGTTTTTGTTGGAATATTATTGATTTGTGGATAATCCTAGACCATCACAGGTGAGTAACAACACTTTTTCTTGAAAGTTGCGATTGTTTGTTTATCTGATATAAGTGGAGATAGAGTCTGCTGTGGTGGTTGTATCTTGAAATGGACACAATGAATCAAATCAC
>NW_024623197.1:0-1079 GCF_008729295.1 Plectropomus leopardus
TTTGCCTTCACAGCTGGGGTATATCAGTAAATGCTGCATCAAGGAACGGAGATCTTAAACTATATTATTTTTGAAAAACTTGTAATATTCATAAATCATTGTCACGGTCATTTTTCATGAAGGAATAAATTCAACAAAGTTATCAAATTAAACATTGAATATGAAATTGAGATATTATATGTTAAATATGAAATTGAAATGTTATATGTTAAATCAAAATCTTAAATGTGAAATCTAAATCTCAAATCTTTATGTCTTGATTCTAAATATTTAGTAATTATGCAAATTCACACTGCTACTTGGCGGACATACCAAAATAGGAGCTTTATGTTCCTTGAACATGGCGAGCGACACATTTTTGATTTGAAATGAGAAAATTAAAATTGGGAATCAAGTTTTTACACCACAGTAAAACTGTGCTTCGCTCCTGGCTTGTATGAGAAACTTCTGCTGTGAGTAGGGCAGACTGCACCTCCAGAGAGGAGACGGACTCACTGTAGCAGCTGAATTGAGCCACAGCTAACCTGCTAACTCAGCGAGGGCTGTCACAGCGGGCAGCTTTTAAAGTGTGTTTTACAGGTAATTTCCCAGTTTGTTTTGCTTTGTTTTACTTGTTTATCTTTTTTTCTTTACCAATTTTACAGGTATTTGGCTTGTACTTTTTATGAATTTCTTGCAAATTTTTGGGTAATTTCTTCTTGCGTTGCTCATTGCCTTCCTCCCTTGTTTTTGAATGAAATCAAGCCAATTTACTCAGGTTTCAGTTTATCTCTCCTCACCTGTGAAGCCTCTGCCTGAATATCAGTGCTGCGGCCTGGTCTCTGTCCTGACCACTGCGTGCTGCCTTCACCCTGCTCTGTCTGTTGCAGTGACACAGAATAACAGAATTATGAATTGTAGTCGGGAAGAAGCTGTGGAAATTAATCTCAAAGTCACTTTTATTCTAAAAATATATTTTCTCAGCCAATATAATCTCTCCTCACCTGTGAAGCCCCTGCATGATCATCAATGTTACCTTCTGGTCCACCTTCTCCCCCTGCTCTTTCTATTGTAGCATTTAAGATTGAAAAATATGTGCA
>NW_024623198.1:0-3057 GCF_008729295.1 Plectropomus leopardus
TGTTCAGGGATGTAAATTATTTGTCCAAACTTTTACTTTTTACTTTTTGTATTATCATGATTGTTTGAGGGTTTAATCTGCACTAAACTCCTCATTATAATTAACTCCCAAAGCAGCATTTTAGATCTGCTTCTGTTTCATTTATTCATTTTTTTTTTTATTTTTTACATCTTAACAGATTTGATTAGTTGTTGAGGATCCCTGAATATTTTGTGCTCATTGTTTCTGTGATCTGAAATAAATGATTCTGAGGAAACACAGTCGATTTTAGTTTGTAAGATTTCCAAATAATCTGATCAGGTTTTGTTTAGGGTTTTTTTTTTTTTTTTTTTTGGTTTTCAAGCGGTTGGTTGTTGCATTGTTTCTTTACACCCAGAGTCTCAGTGGTTCAGTGAATGAAAACACGTGAGGAGACAAACTTTACAGATTACAGTTGTTAATTATTGTGATTATCAGCAGCTTGTTTTGATTCAGACAATATCATATCCTTCATCAGCTTTGGTTTTTGATACAGTGCTTCTTCATAATATATGTGATCTTTTTTGTGATACATGTATAAACAATGCAGTGTGTTTAGGTTTTTCTCATTTAATCAACTATATCTTTTGTAAAATGTACATTGTATGGGTGCTGTTTCACGATATGTAAATAAATCAAGGGCAGATTTTGTTAAGAATTTTGTGTGAGTTTGTTTAAAGTGCCTGTAAATAGTGTAAAAAAATACAATAAATTGCAATCAATACAAATCACAGACAAAACAAAACACATGATCTTTTTGTTTGTTCTCCACATTAGAAAATAAATCATACTGTAAATCTGGTTAACTTTAACCTCCTACACCTTCAGTGCATCATTAGAAACGGCCTCACTGAAGAGGCGGAGGACTGAGGGTCGAAAACACACAGATGTAAAATGATTTGATCTCGAGGAGAATTAAGATTTTCATGACAGATTATTTTCTTGAAACGTGTTGAGTCAGTCAGCAGGACTGTTTGATGCTAACAGTGTATGAAGGCTGCAGAGATGGAGAAGCTTCTCAAAAAAAGACAAATTTGTTTGAGAAATGTTTTTATATTTCATTTTATTCATTCTGTAACCGACTTACTGCAGTTCTCAGAGACAACATGCTCACACGTGCAAAATATCATCCACATTATTGAATGTACAGTATGTGTAAAGTGTGTGATTGTGTGTGATTGCTTGGACACATTTTACTTCCCTTAAATGCTGCAAGATGGAGACAAAGTCCACGTTTAATTCACAGCCTGCTCATTTTTTAACACTGAACATTTGATTTCTGTCACTTTTTACTGAAACTCCTGACGAGTGCAAATTCTGTCATTTTATTCCCAATCAAGACAATCTGGTGCCACTGCAGCTTGTTACTGACATGTTTGTGAGAAAAAGTGAGAAAATGCATCTGTCCATACAATATTGTTAAAAATATTTTTCACAAACATATATAAAGCGCTCGATAGTAAATAAGCTTCAGCTTTGTTTGTTACTTATTAAAGCATCAAAATTACCTGAATATCTCTGATAAAAACAATGAAATTATGTTTTATAGTCAGTCTGTCTGTCTCAGTTGTGTTTTTCTGTCCCTCCTTTCAGCCTCATCCTACTTCCTCAGGCCCCTTCACTACTGTCCTCTACCTGTCCTGCAGATGTCCTCAGACCCTCCCACCACTCCCAGTCACCTGACTCTCAGTCACCTGCTCACCTGATCCCACTTTCCCTCATCAGCCAGCAGTACAAATACCTGCTGCTTTTCTTCATCTGACAACTGAAACTTGCCTTCCTGCCTGATTCAGTGGCATTTATTTTTAGGATCAGACACAGTCCAGTAAACCTCAGACACCTTCAGTCAGAGCAGATGCAGGATTTAGTTTTCAGTATTTGCAGTTGTGGATCTTCAGGATCATATCCACAGGTATCCACATATGTTGACCCCAAACTAAAAATGCACCACTAAACCTCTGAGTTAAAGATCCCGTAATTAAAAAACGGTCACACAAAATCCAAAGATGTTAAGAGCTGAATATATATTCATATAAATGAGTCGACCCAACACAATTATACAAACACCCTATGATGTCTTTTAACATCACAGGTGCCATTGATCGAGATAGTTGAGTTTTTCATCGCGATACATGAAACATCAGATACAAAACTTTGGAAACTTAAAAATCTTCACCGTCCTGAAAATTATGATATTGTTACCTTCAACAGATTAAGGTAAAAGAAGGTCAAAATTTTGAGAGTGAATGAATGAACTGGTTTAGTGTCAGTCAGCTTTGCCCTGTTTTATGTTTGTGTTTTTATGAGCTGTTGAAACAAAATTATTTATGAAGTACACATGAAACAAAAAGGCTGTTTAGACAGTTACTTTGCATTTTGTTTGCCTTAAGACATTTTCACAATGACTTTGTGCTGTTCTGAATAAAGAGTGAAAATTTTACCTCTGAAAACATCCTGACACCATCTGCTGGTGACTAAATGACACAGCAGCATTTCCTGCTCACAGTTTACTCTGGTAGTGACAATGAAAGTACATTTGATGTTGCTGATCGGAGCTGAGACGCCATTACAGGGTGTGACATTTCTGCTGGGAAACACACGTTTGGATTTTATTAAGTGGAGAAGTAAAGAGACTTTAAGTCGGTGAGTCCTGCTGTTGAAAGATAACTTCAGTTTAAGATGGCAGAGAGAGCTCTCCTTAAAAGTTTCCTGAGCTGCCATGTGTGTTCAGAGACTTTCAGAGATCCTGTGTCTCTGAGCTGCAACCACAACTTCTGTTCAAGATGCCTGAAACTATTCTGGGAACAAACTAACAACAAAAACTGTCCCATTTGTAAAAGAAGATCCTCAAAAGATCCTCTGGTGAACTTTGGACTGAAGCAACTGGCTGACTCTTTTGCTGAGAGACTGAAAACTGGATCATCTGGATCATCTGAGACAGAAAAAGGAGAGAAGACACTAATGTTTGTGTGCAGTAAACATCAAAATGAGACTAAATTGTTCTGTAAGGATGAAGACAGAGCTGTCTGTCCTGTCTGT
>NW_024623199.1:0-1087 GCF_008729295.1 Plectropomus leopardus
TCATTATTATCACTACCATTATTATTATTATTATTATTCCGTAGAGCAGAAACTCTATCCTGCCCTTTAACTTCTGTGATCTACTGGTCATTTTGCGCCCCCCACTGGCCAAAACCCCAAAAGACACTGAACTTTAAACAGCGGATTTATCACTTGTTAACCCTTTGAACCCTGGAACAACACCACTTTTCTTGTGCTGCGTTTACACTTTCTGAACATGAACTAATTAGTGTGTACTCTTTTGAAAACATCGTGGAGAAAAGAAATGAGCAACTTGACAAGAAATGCCCCACAAATTGCAAAAAATATATATAATTTGGAAAATATTTTTTAAAGAAGCTAGAGAAAAATGTCCCAAAACTATATTTCTAATTATGATAATTATATGTTTAAACTTATTTTACAGAATTATTGTAACTACTTTTTCATGTCATTTCCATCTTTTCTTTTACTTTATTTTTCATTCTTTTTTTCTCAGTTTTTCAGGTAATTTTCTTGTACTTTTAACATTTTAACAGATTCAGGGTGGTAGCCAAATCAACAAGATCAACAAAAGAAAACTAGAACCTTTGTTTTATTTAAATTGTTTCATATGCATTGTTATTTTCTCAGCCTCTCCGGGGGAATGAAGTCAGTTTTAAAGGACTGAGAAAATATCACCTTTGGTGAATAAGATTGATCCTCAAATTTTCTTTGATACCATTTTAGAGAAGTAAGTACAGTAATTTTATGTATTAAATGAAATTTAATGAAATTCAATTTATTACTGACACAATGCTTATGCTGGCCGACATTTTTTAAAAAAGTATAAAGTGTAAAATCTGACTTCTGATTTTGTCAATTTAACAAAGTTTTAAAAAAATGAAAAAATATTTTAAAAAGTATGCATTTTATTAAATTAGTTACTTAAGATTCTGCTGTAGAACACTTAAAGTTTGGAAATAAACAAATAAAAAAAAGATTATTTCAGCAGTTATGCACACAAATACAGCAGAAAAATGTGAGAAAAATCTGTAATAGTCTGTTCACATTTGATTTTATCTCAACTAATTTGTGTTCCATTTTCAGTCCACGTATGTCAATAAAT
>NW_024623200.1:0-2406 GCF_008729295.1 Plectropomus leopardus
ATTGTATATTCTTTAATGTTGTTTTTCTTAACAATTGCACATACTATATTTTCCAATTCAATTTTTTTTTTTACATTTATTAATTTTTTAAAAATTATTTTGGGATGTCTCTTACCAGGCTTATCGGGTGCATTTACATTTGTTTAATTAGGATTAATGTACCTTTTTAAAATAAATCAATTCCAAACTAAAAACTTTGGCAGCAATGGTCTTCCGTATTTGCCCCACACAGCCTGGGGAAACAGAAAGTATTCACAGTTTCCAGTAAAGACAGAAGTGTTGAAGGGTTATTTCAGCCACAAGATGAACCGAGGCTTGCTCAGGAATACTTCCAGGACAGCGGTGGTGAAGCAGCCCACTAATGAAGGCTCTTTGAGAGGCTTTTGCGGTCGAACGTGTCTTTCCTTCCCGAACTGAGAGCGGAGTAATTTCTCTGATCCATTACCCCTTCACTCCCCTGTGTCTGCTTGGACTTGACGTCTGGCGGCTTGCTCTTAATCTGTTGGATGTGAAACATTAACTCACCCCCCCCTCCCCTCCCCCGCCCTCTCCAGGGGTGTTTGTGATCCTCTCACCCCTGACCGGAGACACAAGTAAACACTAAACTGCTACTCCCTAACACTCCCATCAGCCGCAGGCACTCTGCGTTAACGTGTGTGTGAGTGTGCTTACGTTTGGGAGCTGCTTACTGAAAGCACATACCACACAGTTAATGTGTAAAAAAAAAAACCTGTGGTTTCTTGTGTTACCATGTCCAGAAGCTGAGAGGAATATATATATATATACCTCTTTCTTCTTTATAAAAAAAATTTCTAAATTTCTACATATTTAGATTTATCGCTTTGCGTGCAAAAATGCGTTTTTGTCATGATGCCACTATGTTTTTAAATGAAAAAATAAGTATTTTCAATATACTACATACTAAGTATTTTTTTTAAATTTATTTTATAGGATTATAGCCTGGGTTATGTCTGTGATTAGCAGCAATGTTGATTTTTATACATGATTTTTTTTTTTTTTGTGCAGTGTCAAATACTCATACCGCTCTCACACAAAATGCTCTTTTAAAAATCACACTTAAAAAAATTATAGATTTTTATGAGTTTATTTTTTCTAACCAACATCAGTCCTACTCATAAAAATCAAATATTCATAATTTTAAAAATTTTTTTTTTTTTTAGAAATTTAACCCTTTAAATGCCAGGTTTTTGTCAGGATGCCACTATGATTTTAGATTATAAAAAAAAAAAATCATGCAAAGTAGTTACATACAATAAAATAATACAATACAATAAATAATACACGCCCACAGTATTATTTTTTGTATGCGAATATATTTCAGGGTGAAAAATAACAAAAATAATACGGCATCCCAATTAATTCTTTTTTTTAGTTGCTAATTTATGAATAATGAATTTGAGGTTTAAATACTTGTGAAATACAGCTCAAGAAAACTGATGTTTTTATAAGTGTGGAACCGTTAAGGCATGAAGTAATGCAGGTTAAAAAAAAAAAAAAAAACAAGGTGTGAGGAAAAAAATGAAAAAAAAAAAAAGTCTCCCAGACTTTTTTTGTGAAAAACTGAGACCTTCAGCATGTTCAGCCTGCAGGCTTTTTGAAGATCACAGCTTTTCACAAAAAGATTCTCCAGCAGAGAACAAAACCTCAGCAGTCAGCGCGGCGTCTGTCTGCAGCGCCGCACAAAGCTGCAGTGAGGCTCCTCCGTGTCCTTCATACGGGTGCTGGCCTGTGATTCAGAGCTTTAATAGACCAAATAAAGTTTTCATGTCCGCAGTATTGCTGTCACCGCACCTGCTTCCTGGCTGTCAGCGAGTTTTTTTTTTTTCCTTTGACACGGCCAAAGAAAGCGAGGGATAACGTCGACTTATCAGTGCAGCGCGGCGGCGAAGAAATCAAAATGTCTAAAGGAGCTTTCAAGGCTGTTTCCACCGAAGCCGCCTGGCTCACTTTCCCTCCCTGCTTAAGAATGAGTCAATAACATCCACCCTCCTCACCACTGATCAACTTGTGCTGGTCAAAGGTCAGCATGACTCCGAGCATCGCTGTTGCTCGGCAACGTCCGGACAACATTCCCTAATTAAACCGAGCCGACACAGATTTAAATGTCAGAGATATTTCATTATCTCTGCCTCACAACAATAACACTCAAGACGATCCCAAAATTGCCCTCAAATCTTTCAGACGGCGACAAAAAAATACGTCTTTGCACCATTATTGTGCACTCCACTCAGTAACGAACCCAATTTATTGAGCGCAGATAAGTTCAGTTGTCGATGCGTTCCCATTAAAACTCTGCGTGACGTCAAAGCCACTTTCCAGAAGAGCTTTATAATGAATCTCCCATTATGACAATAACACTCGGTGATAGATTGAAGTGCACAAATA
>NW_024623201.1:0-3976 GCF_008729295.1 Plectropomus leopardus
ATGT
This sequence comes from Plectropomus leopardus, assembly GCF_008729295.1. Taxonomy (NCBI): domain Eukaryota; kingdom Metazoa; phylum Chordata; class Actinopteri; order Perciformes; family Serranidae; genus Plectropomus; species Plectropomus leopardus. The sequence continues at coordinate 5 of NW_024623201.1, forward strand.
CCTTATTTTTATATTTAAAAATAAGGAAATTGTTATGTCATAAAAGTAAGGAAATGACCATTTTTTTATTTATTACTTTTTTCAAAATTTCAAGAATGTTTCTTGCACTTTTTATTTTTATTTTTGTTTCGTATCGCCGTTACCCCATGCTTTTTCTTTTTAATTTTTTAATTTTTTTTTTTTTAATGGCCAAAGGTACTGAAAAATTATAATATTTCTGTAACATAATTCAAAATATTGAATTATTATGGATAATTAGCAATAAATATGTCTCCCCTGACTTTTTCTCTTAAACCTTTTCAAAAAAACTAATACTCTTTTCTTTTCTTATTTTTTGTCTTCTTATTTACACGTAATTTTCTTGCACTTTTTTGTTATTTTTTTTAATTTCTGATTTTGTTTCTTATTGCCATGCCCCATGTTTCTGGAAAAAGGGCTCATTTACTCATGTTTTATAGAGTTTAAAAAGAGAAAAAGTACTTAAAATCTAACAAGCTTGTATTATTATTTTAAATATGATTTTTTTTTTCTCAGACATTTTCCCCTTGCTGAAAAAAACAAACAAACCTCTAAATCTACTTATTTGCAATTTGTGGAACATTTCTTATTCATTTCTTAGTTGCAGGGTTTAAATACTTGTGAAAGGCATCTGAAGGCAGCACAAGAAAAGTGATGTCACTCCAGGTTTCAAAGGGTCAGTGTAATATTAGACTGTACACTAAGTAAAGTATTGCAGTTAGGGTTGTGTGCAGCATATTTGTATGCAGTTGATATATTTCATAGAGTGCTACTGAGTGTATTAGATAAATCACTTAAGTAAGACAGTATCTATTGCTTCCTGCTCTGTATTAAAAGAGAATCTTTTTAGACAAAGTTATGCACCAAAATGCTTGAACCCTCAGAGAGTCCATGTTTAACTGATGAGTTTGGATAGGAGCCGCTCCAACATTCAATGAAATTAATGGCCAACTCTTTTTCCTCAGGTTTCAAAGGCTTCTGCTTTGAAAGATGAACCTGTTGTGCAGAGATTTTGGCAGGGCATGACGATTATTAAATTCATTTAATCTATTAAAGCTGCTCTGCATTACCTAAATGAATTTTTTAATGGGGAGCAGGCTGGCGGGGTAAAGACACACCGGGGAACATGTACGGCACTAAAGCAAACGGACATAAACAGAACCAGACAAGGGTATCTGACGGGTTACTCCCCCAAAGCGGCCCTTGCATTATGTGGTTTTAATATCCTAAAGCTCGACGCTATGTCAGGGCCGCCTCTTATGAGACAGCCTATTCAATAAAGCAGGAGAAGGTCCTGACTGAAAATGCTGCCAGACGATGTACTGTGAGCAAAAAAAGAAGAGGTTAGCGAATCAGGAGGAAAGGTAGCGAGCTGCTAATTTATTATGTGAATTGGCTCCATAGTTTCATCTTGACCTTGAAAATACAATTTTCTGTAAAGACTAGTTTTAATCTTTGTAGTGTGTGCAATAAGCAATGGGGTTGTGCAGGATCTCTGTGTCTTGGAGGAAATTGTTTTTGCTGTTTAGTGACTTTGGTAAAACCTCCTGCTAAATTTCAACAGAGCCACAATAGTTCTTTAAGTATTTTTTTATTTTCAAACAGTACCAAATGCACAAAGGTTTCTTGCTTTGCTCATGATGAATCAGCTAGTGATGAGTCTTCCTTCTTAAGGGCCAACTAGGGTAATGTCATTCTTTTGACATTCAAAGCTTCTATTGAGGTTCATGAAAGATGCTTCTAGATAGGTCTGTTGTCTTATTTCAAAACACCATCACCTCAAAATCCTCAACTAAAATACTCAGTGAGAATGAACTGATTCTCTGGCTTTTTTTCTTATTAACCCTCTGAAAGCTGAGCAAATTGGCTTGATTTCATTCAAAAACACGCAAAGAAGTTACAAGAAAATTACCTGAAAATTAACCAAAAACAAAAAAAGGTTTTTACCTTTTTTTCCTTCTTTTTTTTTTTTAACAAATAAATAAATAAAGGTAACAAAACAAAAACATATAACATAAAATGCATATACATTTATATTTTTTTGTTTCGTTTTGTTTTTTGTACACTTTACCATGTGTCTCCTCCCACTAATCCGTGCCAGCATAAGTCTTTGTTGACATCTAGATGTTGGTTGTCATGTGCTTTTGTTATCGACATCATATTAGCAGCATCCCCGAACAGTAGTCATCGAAAGATACCTAAAACTTAATATGCAGACGTGGAAATCCACTGCAAAGCGGCAACATGGGACAACTAGAAATGAGAATGTTTTGTTATTACAGCAATCTGTTAATCAAACTATATCATATTTATATCATATATTTTAAAAGGTGCTTTGCCTCATGAGGAGATTCTGGGACTATTTCTAAATCCCCATGTAAGCTTTGAATGCAGCAGCCAGGCGAGGACTCAGTAAAGCTTTATTAGCAGGCCGATTGTATTTTAGGGGACAGTTGCTATTGATCACCAGCACAGTATTGTGATTTATTGACTCATGAACTAAATCCTCTCTCTTCGTGTGTGTGTGCACGTGTGTGTGTGTGCGCGTGTGTGTGTGTCAGTTCGGCTTCCAAACTTTTCAAATTCACCTCCTCTCACTGTGAAAAAACAAATGTTTTTTTTTTTTTCTGCCATCATTGTTGATTTCAGGACGTTTGAGTGAATAATGGGTTTGGGTAAGAAATCTGGGGGCCGGCAGGAAACAACATACAGATTTAATATGTGTGATGGTGCACGCTTGCCTTTTGCATGTGTAACAGCAGCGCGTGTGTCTTCCAGAGAGGTGTCAGCACTGGTTAACTTCACTCTTGTGACTCAAAGTGTAGGACAGCTTCTTGGCTTTGCCTTCTGTTAAATGTCCTCTTTAAATACATCTCCCGACTTCTCTCTCTGGCGTTCCTTTGACAGTGTTTATTTCTAATACTTCATGGATCTTTGATGCTTTTTGAAGTCAGTAGGAAGTATTTGCATCTGTTACATCACCTTTTTTTTTTACCGCTGGCAGCATATAACACATATTCGTTTAAGCAATTCATTCCCCCCCGCTAGGTGCTTGCAATGTTAAATGTGACCGTGATATCTGAGCCTTCCTTGTTCTGTTTTTAATTCATCAAACAGCTGACCAGTACCATTGAGTGCTGCGTTTAAGGCACAAATGCAATCAGAGGCAATGGAGTCTTTGATCCATGCCTGTCAGGTCGCATTAACATGTTGTCCAAATGCGCCTTGGTTTGGGGTTGACAGATGTGTTTACACTTTGCAACAGCCAGTGTCGTCATGGCTCCCTTCAATCATCTCAGTGGTACACAGTGACACTGAAGACCACATGACCAACATGAGAGATATGACATGACACAGATCTATATGATTTTTTAAATTGTTTTGGTCATGTTTTCTAAGTCTTAGAGATAGAGATGAGATCTGTCCAAAACAGCACAGAGACTTGGTCCTGGTTGAATATATGTGATTAAATCATCATGCAGATATAGAACTGGTAGCTGTTCCTAAGTTCAAACTTATTTCACTAAACACATACAGTCAATGTATATTTCTCCATGTAAATATAAGTCATATCTGCACTGAGGATTGGGTGTAAACCCTTTGAAACCTGGATTGACATCAGTTTCTTGTGCTGCACTCAGAGGACAATAAGCAGCTTTGCAAGAAATATCCCAAAAATGGCAAGAAATTAATACATTTAGACAATCAAAATTCAACAGCTAAAAATCTGTTGCAAAATTTTCATATTTTTAAGCACTTTTTTTCAGGTCATTTATTTCCTTGGGGTTTTTTGAGTGTTTTTGGTTGTTTGTCTATTTTTTTTTTTATCTTTCCTTTTATTTTAACTATATTTAAAATGTATTATTTGAAATCATCATAGTTCATTTTTAAAATTATTTTCAAGCAATCATTCATCTTAACCCCCATGTTTTGTTTTCTGTGTGTGTTTGTTTG